>NC_134471.1:25943845-25984345 GCF_964194025.1 Convolutriloba macropyga
AAGTGTCGTTCAGGCATTGAAATTTATTACACTGGCAGTTTATTCAACTGCTATTATCGCAACAGGAGTTGAATAAATTCTAGAAAAATACAGACAGAGAAATTACAGCTACAAGTTTTCCTTAGGAAAATGTAAGAAGTTGTGTCCAATGTGAAATTTGTTCAAAATCATCATGAATCTGTCACTCCAAACAAGTGTATAGATTGTCGTATCTATTCTGTTTCCCCCCAGCTTAGTGAGCATAAATTTTTTTTGACCCCCAGGCGCACGTGCTATTTTCTTACGTAGTAACGTGCTATATAACAACATATAATTTGTAACTGGGGGGTCATAAAAAACATTGGGGGGGAACAGAATAGATCCGGATTGTCTCATGATCTAGGTCGACAAGTCTCAGGTGGTAAAAACCAACAAGGTCTGAGTTGTCCCCGTGATTACTCCTGCAACGTAGTAGTGGATAAAACGGGGGCTCCAGCCGCCAGCCCAATTTGCCGCATTCCCCCTAACAAATTTGAGGAAAATGGGCCAAATCGATCTGTCGACTGTAACCCCCGTTTTATCCACTGCTATATTCACAATCAAAAACAAAATTAATCAAAAGTAAACCCCAACCCGCATGATTGCGCACACCATGCGCATAGCACAGTTGCGCATAGTCTCCTGCACAGAAATATGCGGAAGCATTCGGACATGCGCTGATCTCTTAATTTTTTCAAAAATTTTGTTATAATTATATTTCTGGCTTATAATTTTACTAATAATAAGGCTTATAATATTAATAATGATATAGCCTATAATATTACTAATGATATGGCCTATCAGGGAACCTACTTCACAGATGAATTTAACATTCTATTCTAATAATTTATCTTTATCTACGCTTTTGACTTTTAATTTGCAAACCATAATATAATATTTCTAATACTCTGGCTCTTCTTTTATTTCTTTATTAATGCCCCCGGTCAGATCTATATCCTTATGAAAAATTTTTGTATAAATCCCTAATCCGCTAAAACTAATAATAGAAGAACTATATTCGCAATTAACCTTTCTTGAATTGCATTCTTTACATACTGATTTCTTTTTATCAAACGATGTTATTTGTTTTATAACCTTACATTTATTACAAACTTTATTTGTTAACTCAAATTCGATGTTGATATTATTATAACTATATGTGGGGCTAGGTTTAGGGCTAGGGCTAGGGATAGAACTAGAACTAGAACTAGAATTAGAATTAGAGCTAGAATTAGAATTAGAATTAGAGCTAGAACTAGAATTAGAATTGGAAATAGAACTAGAATTGGAAATAGAACTGGAATTGGAAAAAGAACTAGACTTAAAGCCAGAACTAGAACAGTTTGTTTTATGTGATTGGACTCCGTCCTTGGCATGTCAACCGGCTCCACTGATACAAAGTCCACTCAATGATTCATCCCCACATGCGCACTCACTAATTTTATCCTTATGTTCTATTTTGTAATGAAAATTTAAAGTGAAAGGAGTTCCACATTCATAATTACACTCTAAACATTCTATAACCATTATTAATAAATGGCCAATATTTCAGTTAAAAATCTGGTATTATCTCTTAACCAAGTAAACTTATTTAAATTTTCCTCATCCAACGTATTAAGAGTCTTATATACATATAATTTTTTATCTATATTCTGATCATTACTCAATCCGGCTTTATCCCCAACGAAAGTTATAATCTTCTCTATATTTTTCTTATTTTTATATGGATTATTTAAATCAAAACTGCTCTTTTTGTTTAAAGTACCATTCTTTTTATTCATATATTCATGGTGAAACACGGACGAAGTCCCATCTGTGAAGCAGCTACGCTGATCTACTTCGTAGCTGGTTTCCCGTCCTTTTAAGCAACTTTCTACTTCATCATCACCATGGTGTAACATTTGCGAAGCAGTTTCACTGATGGACGGAGTCCCATCACCAAAACCATAATTGAATAAATACATTGTTCTTTTAAATATATTAATTGTACCCGCTGCTACAGGTGCAGCTGTTTTGCTGTTGTATCAGGAGATATATAATTATATATCAAAATGCACGTACCCATAATTCCACACACAGAAGATACTATGCTTAAACCGTTAGCTTTAACTGATTCTTTTGTTAAAACATCATTCTGAATTTTAATACCTTTTGAAGTAGGAAGTTTATTAAAGTAGAACTGATACTTATCTGTATTATTTGTATTTCTATCTGTAGCATTATTCATTAGTGATTTCATATAATCTATAAGTTTTTTTTTCATCTCAACACCTTCTAATTTATGTTTTCAACTAAGGGCTATTAAGTCAAGGAAACCAACTTTCGAGTCATATATCATAGTTCTATTTCTATCATTATTAATAAAAGTTTTCTCTTTCTTATTATATTTAATCATACCATAACGAAGTTCATCAGACATTCCATCTGTTCAATTGTAGTAGTTACTATTTAACTCATTAATTATTTCATAGAAATTATGTTCACACTTATATTTTTCATTAAAATTTTTAAATGGATCCGCTCCATTATAAGTTGTTAAATAAATAGTATCACAACTCATTCTTGCTGTATTAATTATCTGGGCTGGTTTATGACACATTACAATCATTTCAATATTATGATGTCTTTCTTTGTAAAATAAAAAACCATATCCCCATTTAACTTATTACCCATATCATCAAGAACAATTACACTAATTTTGCAATAAGACATAATTTTTGATGTGATCTTTTTTATATCACACATATTAAATTCGATATAGGGCTTGCCAGGTTCTGGATTGATCCAATCTCATTTATCTTTACCTACTATGATCATATTTTTGTTATCTGTGATGCAGACAACAAAAATACTGATCTTGATCTAAGTTATACTGATCTTGATCTAACTATAACTTCATGTATTGCCTAACAAAATAAGTCTTCCCTGTACCAGTACCACCACAAACAATAGTATGTAATGGTGACTTTTCATATTCAAATCTCACTAAACTTCTCTTTATTAACCTACCAAAGCTTTCTTCTAGTTTTGTATATTTACTCCGTATTGAATGATATACTATATAACAAAACATAAATTTGAAAATAAATACTGTAACTGCACAACCCGTCTCCATTTTTTATCATTTAAAATGCTTATCCTATCATTTGAGGAATTCAATAACAAGTTTGGTATTGATAATAAAGCTATGAAAAATATCAGAATAGAAGATATAGATAAAGATATATGTCTAATTACAATTGAGATAGTAATGAGAGGTCAGAAATCAGATAGCATCCGTGAAACTGCTTCGCCGATCAAGAACCCCAACTTCAACATTATTGTAAATCTATATCCAATTGATGGTACTCATTGGGTTTTAGTTAAAAGAAGAGAATGTGGTCCTGTGTGTTACTTTGATAGTTTTGGTGTTGAAACCCCACCATTATTTCTAGAAGAGTATGTTAATCTAGACTCTAATGAGAGAATACAACAATAGGATGAATCTTATTGTGGGACTTATTGTTTATATATGATCTATCTAATTGATAAAGGATTTAGAATAAAGGGTGCTCTTTTTAATCTAATTAATCAAGTTAAATGCCCTGGGATGTATGATGAGTGTTTGTGTTTGGGTTGTAAAGTTAAAGATGGTGCTAATCATGGAACGGACGGAGCCCGTGGAATGCCTACCTGCTTGGAGGACAAAAGGCAAAACCCTTTCGTAGATGCCAATAATAATTATGAGATTGTCTATCATAGAGGTAGTTACAATAACGGTGAAACATGGCTGAAGCCCAATCCACCGAGTGGCATCACCAACAATATCTCTATCGCTGAAATCGCTTCGCGGATCAGAGAAACTGCTTCGCAGATGGCAGGGCATGACCAAAGTTCTATCGGTGTACGTCGATTGCAGATTAATCTTAATGATAGTCCTCAATCATGGTTAGATTGTGATAATATTATTGTCAATGCCTCATTCCCAGAAAGCATCAGATGTAAAATATCTGGTCCTAGTGAATGTGGAAAAACGTTCTTATTAAAGAATCTATTTATAAGTAGTATACATTTTGACAGGCTATATACATAATTGGTCACACTGGTAATCAATATGATGATTTAAAGTATGAAAACGTCGTGTTTATTAAAGAAATAAAAAAGCTACCCCACCAAATAAACCAGCTGAAAACTTAAAGAACCTCATGATATTTGATGATGTTGGACCTAAATAACCAATTATTAAAGAATACTTTTGTAGAGGTTAACATAATAATAGTAATATCTCAATCAAAATCTATTCTTTTTGGATAGACGTGGCGTTAGAGAGAATTCTAATCTATTTCTTCTATTTGAACAAAGAGGTAATGTACTTCATCCAATTTATAAAGACTTCTTTAATGATATTGAACTTGATTATAAAGATTTTGCTATTATAACTACCAAGGTACGGAAAGAACCTTATAACTATCTTGTTCTTGATGTATCTAAAAATAGAAATATTAATGGTAAACTAAGAATTAATTGGGATAGAAAAGTTTTTTAGTTTAATTATTTATGATTAAGTCTATATCTAAGTCTTAGTATAAGTATAACTATAAGTCTATAAGTAAGTTTAAGTATAAGTTTAAGTCTAAGTATAAGTCTATGACTATGACTAAGTCTAAGTCTATAAGTAAGAATAAGTATAGGTCTAAGTCTAAGTCTATATTTATGAATATTACTAAATCTATATCAAATGTAAAGTAGAACTCAACACAACAGCACTGCAATTAATTGGTCTTCTGTGCTCATCTTTAATACGAAATTCAATATATTCTAATCTATCCTTTGTTACATTTTGATATAAGATATTAGTTGGTATAATATTTATCAAGTAACCTGGTGGTTCTGTTAGAGTAAAAGTGTATAGTACGTCTATGTTATTACCATTATCCTTAACACCAGATATAAAGTTACAGTGGATGTTAATGGTACTAAAACCAAATAAAATCAATAATCTTTCGAGATGTATATTTACCTTGTTTATAAACTATTTTTCTAAATCCTAGTGATGGGGCTATTGAGTGTTCTATATCAAATTTAAGTGAACCCTGTTTTATTTCCATTATACATTTCATTGTATTCTTATCAAGTTCGTTTAAAACATTGCCATTAGTTTCTTCTTTCATTAGTTCTGCTATTTGGATTAATTCAAATGCACCTGGTGTAACAGCTAAAATATTTTCTGCATATAAAAATTGATTATTCCTTCTATTCACATTAAACACTGAGTTATAGACCGATAATTTAATTAAACTTTGTTGTATTAAGTATAGGTTCAGTAAAGTTACACTTTTCTATTGGCTTTGTCATTCTAAAGTTAAGTGTCTTTTCTTCTTTAGTTGTAGTTAGAGTTTCATGTATCTTTTGTAGTTCCCATAAGACTAAGTTATCGGAGAAGCCGCTTCGTGGATCTGTCAGTTTTTAACTCATAAAAATAGACATTAATTTCGATGCAAGTTATGGTTGTAATAATGGTTTAATGGTTTACACAAAAGTAAGACTATAAAATATAATACAAATAATCTAGCAACAATGAATACGGTTAATACTAATAATAATATCATTCTCAATAGAGAAGAGATTCATTAAAATATTCACAGATTCGTATCTAGAGGTAGAGTCTGTTGTATCAGATAATGCTGGTGGTGTATTTGCTAATAATGCGTATATCAGATTAGTTAATTATGGTATGATGGCATTATTTAGTTCAGTTGAGCATGAAACGAGTGGTGTTAGACTAATGAATATATAGATCATAGTCATCCTAATCTACTGATGTATAATTTATTAACTGGTATTGATGATGAATATGAGAGTGGTTTTGTTAGAAATCAAGGTAAAAGAGATAGTCAGTTCAAAGGTAATCATATTGCTGCAGAACGAGGTCATATTTATATGATGGTTATGATGAGTGCTCTATTTGGGTTTGTGAATGATTTAGAAAAAAATATATATGGGTTAGGTTTTAAACTAAATATAAAAAGAAAAAATAATGACAGAGCTCTATTTAGAGTTAATACTGGTGCTGATGCAGTAGCTAATGATGGTAATACAGAAATTAGAGATATATCGTGGTGTGTACATAGTTTTGATCTTTGTAATGATAATAGAATCATTGTACGGAAAGGATTAAATAAAAAGAATAATTTTGATTTTAGTTTTTATGAAAGAAAAACATTCTATAAGAATGTTCCCCATGCTACTAACTTCTTATTTGATCTTGGTATGGGAATACCATAATATATAAAAATGGTTTTGAAAATAATAATGTTAATGAACAAAATCATGATGCAAGTACATTTGACATAATGAATGTTATTGACTGTTTTTGTAAGATTGACAGTGAATTTTACCATGAGGATAGAATGAATATTAATTATGGTACTAATAATTATAATGAGGCTTTTAAAGAGATTGTTTATTTTAATAAAGATTATGATGGATTACCTCATAATATTAAACCATATTTAAATCATAGAACATTCAAAATTAGTTATAGAATATATGCATTTGATACTAGATATCAAAATGATCATATAGGCCCACAACCAATTCAACTTAATTTTAAATTTAGTGTTGCAATTGCAGATGTTATATGTCATGCATTAGTATTAACTATAAAGGTTATAGAGGTTATTGGTGTGAATAGTGATGGTAATAAGCTCGTTGATGTAACCTCGTAGAGATTAATTGGCAAAGCCACTTCGTGGTTCAGTGAAGCTGCTTCGCAGATGGCCAAAAGCGTATTATATCATAGTTTTAGTTAATGTTATAGTCATTGTTATAGTTCTAGCTCTAGTCAATGTTATAGACATTGTTATAATCTTAGTTATAGTCATAGCTCTAAACTATTTCCTACTAGTCTTAACAAAACCTTTAGCATAAATAATATCTAATTTCTTTACTCTCTATAGATAGGACTCCGTCCATCGGGAACCGGCTTCACCGATTCTATGTCATAGACCTTTTGCTTCAAGCTTAGTCTGGGGTTTGGGTTTAGGCTTAGGTAGTGGTTGAAGAACCAAGGGCGAAGCCTCTTTGGCTTTAGGTTTAACAACAAAAGGATTATGATTTTTTACTCCCATTATTTTTTATATATAGAAATATGAGTAACTTTAATAAGTTTAAAACTAATTCATATTGTGTTGGTGGTAGACATTGTAGTGGTACTAATAATATTCGAGGGGTTGTCACAGCTAAAGGAACTAATATGCTAATAAGTTAATGACTGTCAGTGATGCAACAATAGAAGCAGAGGGATTGAAAGATTTCTTGAAAAGTTTTGGTAAAGCAACAGCTAACTTTGGAAAGAAAGTTGCTAACAATCCAGTAAGAGCATTAGAATTAGCAAGTAAAATAGGAAGTGCAGCTGCAAGAAGAAGCCCAAGAGCTGCTTTATCAGCCACAGCCGATTTTATTAAATTTGCAACTACTGGCGAAGGTATAAAAGCAGTACAGAGAGGAAGAAGGTTATATTTATGTACAAAGAAAAGATAATTAATTATATAAGAGTTTAAATATTACAGTTTAAATATAACTATATTGGAGTTTAAATATAACTATAACTATGATTATAGCTATGGGTTTAAATATGACTAGATATATCTAATGGTAGATATTAATACTAATAATATTATTACAAAACATGCTATTATAACTAAACACTAATAACTTTAGTTTAAAAAATTACTGAATTTACTTTTCTTATCCCTCTTATATTCTTCATTTACCTTAACTAATTCATTATACTCATCATTGTTTTTTTTATCATTCATTGATTTAGTATATAGTTTATTAAACTTGTCACTAAACTGTTTACTTAAAATATAGGTTTGTGAATTTTTTATAATTTTGTTTCTTATTTCAGTATTAATTGTTTTTGATAATGAACCACAAACAGTTGCTGTACCAAAAGCTGTAGGTATAGAATCAGGCAAGCCTATACCCGTTATTGCAACTGATGTTGATGTTGCAGTTGTTGCTATTGATGATAATAGTGTTTCTGTTATCTCAGCTACGTTAAAATAATTTTTGTATCTACTTGACTTCTTATTATAGTTATTAGTTATTAGTTCATATTAAATTCTAATATCATTTATAATAGTAATATTATTATTAAATTTATTAATAGCCATGATTTTAACATTGATGTACTGTTCTGAGAAGGAGGTGATCCGCGAAGCTGCTTCGCTGATATTGGGATAAAATAAGGGTGCACTGGGTTTAATTTCTTCCATTTTAATTAACTAAAATAACTCTCAGTCTCTTTCATTATATCTTCCTGATTACAATCTCAATACATCTCTAGTCTTGCTTGTTCTCTGTTGTTTACTAGAGTACTTTCTAATAATATAGCTAATATATATTGTACTATTGTCTTTTTATTCTTTATAAGGGCTTCATCAACGGCAGAATTACAGAATTAGTCTTTTTATTAACTTCTCTCAATTCTTTTAGACCATTAGTGAACATATCATCTAGGTGAATGTTAGTACTATTCTGATTAAACTTATTATTATCAATCTCCAATTTTAATTGATTATACTTGGAGATGGTATCACGAGCAACTTTATTACACAAGTTAAGAGTATTTGTAACTTCATTTGCCGATTTAATAAACTCATTAATTAGTTCTTCATTTACTTATATTTTGTTTAGTTGTAAATTTTTAGTTGTAACTTTATCAAAGTCAGCCTTTAGTTCAGTTACATGTTTACTTAAAATGTCTATTTTAATAGAAGAAGATAATAAGTTATTGTCACAGTACTCTTTATTAACAACATCTTTTTCATCTATTGAGGATGTAAATTTGTAATTTTATAAGTATCTTTCGTGTCAATGTTATCTTTACCTTCTAAGAATAATTGACGAGCCTTATTTGTTGTTAGAATATTGGTTATTGCTGATCCGAGAAGCAAGTTCCCCGATTATTGTTTAGTCTGATTGAATCTTTTTCTTGTCATCTTTGTATTTGTTTACAGAAAGATTTATCTAATTTGTAGCTGACCGGAGGTCTGTCGGGGAAACCCCAAATATGCTGACATTTAATGATTCCAAAACTTTATTGTTAGATTCAAAATCAAACTCGGATTTTAATAGTTCCTGTTCATAGTATTTACCTCCTATTATCTTTCCATTCATATCTTCTATCTTATATGTTGGCGGTTGTTTTTTTAAAACTTCATTAACCCTTAACAATTCTCTATTCCAGTTAGAAGTGTATCTTTTAGAGAAATTGTTGCGTTTGTCAGCATTCCGGATATAATCGCCGACTTTAAATTTTGGTTTAATCTTAGTAGAAGTTGATATAATATATCTAACTTTATCAAGATTATTAGAAGCATCAACAGGTGTCATATTAATCGTTGAATGAACGTTATTATTATATTTTACAACAGTATCATTTAATATATTTACCCAATTACCATCACCATCATTGAATAATGGTTTTTTTAATAATGTGTGATAATGTTCTTTTAAATCTCTTTATGAATACGGCCTTTAAATCATTATAAGTAGATTATAATTCGCTTTCATATTCTTTAAGTAAAGATTTATTTGTTTTAGTGTAAAACTCACTATCTCTATCTACCATAACTTTTCTGGTTTTCATCCATCTGATAGGATTATTTTAAAAGCATTAGTTATAGATAAACCAGATTTATTCTTCAATGGAATAATCCATACTTATTTTGTGAATATATTTATAACTGTTAATATAAACTAATAAATGTTATTGTATTTACTTAGATATGACTTATCAGTTAAGTCGGCTGACCACGTTTCATCTTTATATAATGGTATTATTTTTTCTCATCTAAACTTTGTTATTTGAGGACTGAATACTTCTCTAGCTAGTAGTTGTTGTTTTTCCACCATTATTTTTGTTTACCATAATTAAAAACAAACTTGTCTAGTTGTTCTTGATTAATAATATTCATAGATAATAGTTGTTTAGATATATTTAACATTTCATCATATAATCCATCATGCCCGGCTTTTCTTTATAGTATAAGTAGTTCTAATTTTTCTATTAAGTTGATGGGATTGGCTTTGCTAAGACCACTAGCTACTATTTGTTTATCAGCCTCGTAATCAGTTTCTTCCTCTTCCTCTTCTACCACCCCTTGTTCATAATCACAAGTATCACGTCGATTTATTTCATCCTGACTTGAAGTTGGTCTTGATATAACCTGAGAAGTGGGTTCACCGATACTAGCCAACATTTTTCTTATAAGATTTAATATATTCTTAGTATCTCCTCTTTGTTTATAACCAATATCCTTAATAAAAAGTTTTATGTTGTTTTCATCACCTTCTGTATCTCTTTCGGTTTTATCTTTATTAGTAATAAACATAAGGAAGCCCTTAGAAAAATCATAGAATTTAACTTTCATTTTAATGCCCTCAGGTACCAGAGATACATCTATACCATTTATTTTAAATTTGTTCGAATTTGGATCTACTGATAATAATTCGAATTGTTTATTTGCTTGTTTACCCATCAGTAGCAAAATATCAATCATATCATTGTCTATAGAAAATGTTTTGCCTCTATCATCTTTTAATGTAACAGCTCGATCGTCAAGAAAGCTGCTTTTTTTGTTGCGAGTCTAAAGCTTTTAAAAGTCTTGTGTTAATATCGAGTTCTACTAAAATTTTGTTTTGAAGAGTTTGCATTGCTTCACTATTGGCTAGTAATGCTTCACCATGGGCCCGCCATGCTTCGTCATTAGTATTTAAAGTTTTAGTTAAAGGATCAAACAACACTTCTGTGTCACCATAATATTCTTGTTGTCTTAATTTATCTTCTAATCTATTTCTTCTGTTTTGTTTTGCTAGATTAATTAATTCTATAAGTTTATCTAGCTTAGTCATTTTTTTAGCTCATTATAAAGTTCAATTGCAGCTTTAATTGACTATCTATCATCAATAATGGTTAGTTCTAGAATATTATTAGTTAGTTGGTCTTTGTCTAAAGCTGACGATGCAACATTATTTTTTTTTACTAGATCTCTTTTGAATAGATATAGATTCTCATCATGAGGAGAACTTTTAATATTATTTACATGAAATCTTTTATTATCCAATCTGTTTAGACTAATCTTACTTGTTTTTGCTGTTGTCATGTTATCACCAACTTTCTGTATTCTACATTCATCTACTGTTCTCTGCGCGTTTTACATTAATGCATTATAATACTCTTCATGTTTAACATTCTTACAATTCTTTATTCCTTTCTCATTAGTTTTATTTGGGTAATCTTTGAAGCTGTATGTCTTTGCTGACAGGGCTAATATAAACTCTTTTATTATTCTACTTCCCAATTCATGTTCAAATTTGCCAGGGACTTTATTATTAGTTTTGACTGGTGGATCTAAATTACTTAAGTCTATGTGTTCATCAGGGACCTTAATCACTAAAGTTTAATACGAAACAACCAGTATCTATATAATGGAGCTGTAAGTTTTTGAGAGATGGTTGAAGAATATTATAGAATAAATCAAACATGTGTAATTACTTAATTCTAATAGACTTACACCAGCATATATTGGAGAGTCATATTCTATCTTTTTCTCTATATATTCAATTTGGCTATCATTCTTATATCTAGTTATATTCTTAAATGTTGGTTTACTTATACTTTTCGTTATCTTTTCTTCATCGTGTAAGAACTTACATCGAAGGAAGGGTAGAGGATGCATGCAAATTCTATCATATAGAGAGCTGTTCATTATTTTCCTTACATCCTTTTCCGCTTCAGTTTTAGCTGTTGCTCTTTTATTATTATTGTTCTGAATATACTCTCTACATATGCGATCTTGTATAAATTTAATTACTCTATGAATTTTAGTTACTTTTACACCCATCTTAACATAAAACTTTAACATCCCATATTGACCCATATATTCTGTTTTGTTGTTTTGATCTGAGATTAATTTCACTGTTCACGCGCTGCCTGTCTCTCTTTCTCTGTAGCCAAATTCATTATCATTTATCTTATTTTATTAGGCATTAATGCTAGTTGCTCTGTTCTATCTTTACAACTATTAGTATAATTAATATCACAAACTATATAGTAACCACGATCACTATCATCAGAAGCATTTAATATATAATCTAGAGGTGTATTAGTGTACTCAAAGCCCATATAGGGTAGCGTTTGCATCATTGCCTAACCGTATATGTTGTTTGCATCAATGTACCAGATGGACCTTAGGTCATGCTTCTGATTGACCTTTTACTATGATTAACATATCTATCACCCATTATACCACATATACCCCTCTCTTTGCTTCAACAAAATCATCTACCATTTGTTTATCTTGTAATTTATCTAATCTAACACCAATTGACCTTAACCAGCAATCAAAACTATAACCCGGGAGACTTACATAGTGTAGAGGATTGAGACCGAATTCCTTCATACTTATATTAACATACTCTTTCATGCCGTAGACTAATATTTCCACATCATTCTGTATATACTCTATAGTTAGAATTTTACCAGTTTTATGACTGTTGTCTTTATTAAAGATATCGACTTCTTCTTGTGTTGGTAATTTATTAGATAGTGAGGATTTGAAGTCTTCTATATTTAGATTTCCTATAACTTCTTGGTAGGAGTCTAAACCCAAGTGTTCATATGGATATAATGTTTTAGTATTACAGTGATATGTGATATATTTTTGCCATTTGATCTAGAGGCATAGCTAAGAAGTTATAACTATCTAAGAATTTAAGACAACCAATACTAAAAATCTTAGACTTACCAGCAGCTAGTGGTATGTTATCTACTTTTCTTTTATCATCATTGTGCTTAAAGAGTTCA
This sequence comes from Convolutriloba macropyga, assembly GCF_964194025.1. Taxonomy (NCBI): domain Eukaryota; kingdom Metazoa; phylum Xenacoelomorpha; order Acoela; family Convolutidae; genus Convolutriloba; species Convolutriloba macropyga. The sequence continues at coordinate 25,956,720 of NC_134471.1, forward strand.
CTATATAGTAGATTGAAATCATAACCACTACCATTATGGGATATTATAGGAGTGAAGTTTTGTTGTTTGTATTTTAGATTACACATTTTACATGCTTGTCCTCTATATTTACCAGTTTCATGACAGCGATCTCTTACTTTATTAGTACATGTTTTGCCGCATATATGACAGGTGTTATTGGCTTCAAGATATAGTTCATCTTCTATATTAAATATCATCTTTTTATTACGCTTGAAATTATTCCTTGTTTCTATTTCTAATAGATCACTAGCAAATTTTTTGATACAGTCCAGACCGAAGTAGTATTTGAAATTACCTTGCCAGATGTAACCCACACTTATTGGTACGTGTTCAGCTATTACATATTTACAATTGTTAGTTGTGACATCAATGACGCAACATTCTATATCGGCGGTTATAATATTTTTTATGTTCCGACGTTTATGTTAACTTATAAAAAAAATGTTTTTTCTTAGGACAAACAATCTCTGTTTTGAATTCGTGTTTGTCATATTTAATTTGAGAATTAAACCAATATGTACATCTATCACAGTAATACAATTTGCAATGACTCTTATTCGGTCTTTCTATTAAGGTTTCTATGTTTTTAATTAAAGCGCAGTGGTTTCCCAAAATAAATATTCTGACATCTTTTCTATCTTTATTAAAATCATCCACTGGTTTAAACAATTCTACTTTGCCCTCACCACGAGGTGTGTATACGCAAATATTATTATTGTACAATTTCTGTATTCTTATTATATAAGCAAAATCGTCTTCATGTGGTTGTCTTGGTTCAATTATATCATTTACATATTTACTCTCACGTGTTGCATGGTCCATAGCGGGATATAGCCAAGCAGTAGTAGTTAGTTGTAAGCAGTTGTATTTGAAATTGCGTATATTTAATATTGATTTATAATTTTCGAGATCGGGGGCAAATCTATATAGCTACCAATAGATGCTTTTGGTGGTTCAATATTTATCTGAATACTTTTTAACCCAAGAAATTCAAAGTCATAGCCATAACCTCGTATATTTCCTTTTCAAAGATTAGCCATTGCGTGAAGTCTCCATTTTCATATATTGCGTTATTAATGATATAGTCAGTGTTGAAAAAATATTAGTAGTTTTAACTTCTTCTTTGGTTCTCTTCTTGTACTCATACTCGGCTGTGATCTTATATTTAAAACTCTTAACTTTACGAAAGTGGTAACAGTTTTTAATTTCTTCTAAAGAATTATTAATAGCTTTATCTATATCTTCAATGTAATTTCCAACTCTATCAGTAATATTAACTTCATTCATGTTCTGGCTAGAGTTTATATCAAAGTATTCTGTGTTTTCCAGATACTTACGATTATGACAATATGAGTGACTAGTTATGGCTATTTTATTTCTAAATTCTGCATGACATCCTTTACATTCATACTTAATTCCAGAGTAAATACTATCTTGGGTTTTAGTTTTAGGTTTAGTAATGGGTTTGGTTTTAATAATATCTTTAGTGTTATCTATATTCTTTTTCTGAGTCATACACCCTCTCCAGAGTTTCATCTTCCATTTCCTTTTTCGCACTAATTGGGTGTTCATCAATTAAATTGTGTTTGTAAATTGTTTACTTGTTTCAAAGGCCCAATCACAAATAGAACAAAAGTTTACGCTTTCTACTTCAGACATCTTTATTTCTTAAAGACAAAAATCCATTTTTGAAATTATACAAAGTAAAAATGTCTAAATCATTAAAATGTGTTAGTTGTAAAGATAAATCTTGAAGAAAGTGTTGTGATAAATGTTTAGATAGTTTATTTGAGTGTTATATCTGTAGAGGTTACTTTAAGAATAGACATTATATTAATCATATGAATATACATTATAATGATCCTAATCTATATATAACTTGTATTATGTTTAATGTAAATCAACAAATCAGCGGATTTAGATTTAAAAATTTAGTGTAGATTATGTATTTAGCTGCATAGATATAGATATAAACATACCAGAAACAAGTTCAGAGAATATGTCGAAAAATTTAACATAGAAGTTTAGAGTTAAGCTGCTCTTTTTGTTCAAGTTATCCACGAAGTGGCTTCACAGATTTCGCAAATTGGTTTTAAGTGCTTGTTACACTTAAAAACGCTAATCACTGTGCTTCTACCGATCTCAGTGTTTTTGACTGTATACCCATCCCAGAGTGTCCCATCTACAGTCTCACAGCAGGGGTCATCCTTTTTAAGAACTGTGATTTTGGTTTTCTTTTATCTCACTTAGTTTTATAGTAATTCATCAAATCGGGGTACGTTCACTGGAGTCAGTGAGGAAGGAAACCAAAACCTTCCCTTTGCTAAAGCAACTTAACTAGACTCAATGATTCAACCACTTCGCCAAGTGAGACAGAAAGTTTTAGGTTTAGATTGATTAAATATTGATTAGGGAACATATGAAAATTTTTTTTATCTAAAAATTTTTTCAATTTTTTTGTTCAAGTTTTTTCGCAAGTTGGCTTACGTGCTTTTTACACGGTCTACAGGGGCTACAGTTACCAGTACAATTTGGCTCATTTCCCCGAAATCGGCTAACATGAGGGGGATGAGACAAATTGGGCTGGTGGCTGTAACCCCCGTTTTATCCACTACTCAACGTGTCTTTGTTTTAGTGCAGTTAAAATTTCATCCAGTTTCAATCGGTTTTGCAAAGCAGCTCAATCCAGTCCAAAAAACAACGATTTGAGTGTTTAACTTGGCATCGAATGTATAAATCTTATTAAACACTCTGATCCTAATTTCGATTGAGATTAGCTATTGTAAAGAATCATGGATCATTTTCACGGATCATTTATGTCAATATGCACTAGGGCTTAAGGCTTTCAAAATATCCACAAAACTAGTGGCACGAAAGGAAAAGATCCACAATCACAAGATTAAGTTTGGCTTGGGAAAAGCGGAAGGGTCATATTAGAAAACGCGTCAGGTTTTTTGATTTTGTTTAAGGTCATTGTATAGCTAGAATGATCCACCAACTTGAGTTCTGTAATGTGGATAAAAGCAAAATATATTTCGTTTATTATATAAGATAAAACAAAGCTTACCTTGAGTGTGAAATGGAACTGAAAAATTACTATTGCAAACAATGACTATTAAATTTTCTATAAATATAAGAAAGAAAACGTTGTAGATGTTTAACTAATATGGCTCTATGTATATGTTAGAACTAAATCTTAGTCGACCGAAGGACTTAGTGCCCTGACACAAGGGCGCTTGTACCCGATTGCTGGACATGAAGCCCCAGGAGGACTAAGATTTTGTTCTAGCGTATTTAGAGAGCCAAAGGGTACGAAAGGTTCTCCAAATTAAAATTAAGAGTACAATTTTAAGACTAGTGAAAGAGTTTCTTAAACAGGAGTTGAAATAAACCAAAATTCTCCGTCTCTGATAGGAGAAATTCAGCCTTTTTGGTTCAAGTGCCAAAAATTGGATTTCTAATTAAGTCTAGATTTTTTGCCTTCTGTAAGTCAAGATTCAATCTTTCAAACTAAGTTCTCTACCTGGAAATTTAAAAGACCAATGAAATCGTACCCTGGTTCTCTAAACTTTGAAGATGTTATATTGACTTTATATTGTGACTTATGTACTAGTTCAAGTTTAATCTGTAGTGATACGTGAATAATCTTATCATTCATATATGGCTCTTAGGGTCGGATCTCAAATTCTGACAATCAACGTCTTATACAAAACCAATTGAATGTGCAAATTTATTAATGTATGGGGCTATGTTGAAACCCGACAAACACAATATGGAACGACGCCAATTTCTATGAATGATGCGCTAACTAAACTTTTCATACTAATGGGAAGGAAAAGGTGACACATCGTTTATTCACTTAATCTGTCGTAAGAAATGAGGATACATTCTGTTTCGGCCTCCAATGTTTTTATAGCCCTAATTAAAAGTTTTGGACCTATTCTGTCCCCCCCCCCCCCCCCCCCGCTTAGTGAGCATAAACTTTTTATGACCCCCCAGCGCACGTGCTATTTTCTTACATAGTAACGTGCTATATAACAACCTATAATTTGTAACTGGGGGGTCATAAAAAACACTGGGGGGGGGGGGGGGGAGGGGGGGGGGAACAGAATAGATCCAAAGTTTTGTGTTGTTATATAGCCCGTCACTATGTCAAAAATAGCACTCGGGGCGTAAAGGGTGTATAAGCCCAAAAAGCGGGGGGCCGAAACAGAATAGATAAAAAAACCAACGCTCACAAACTGAAACTCAAGAGTAAAAAAGTGAGGTGATAAGCGCAGAAGTAATAGTTACGCGACTCTGCTTGTAGTCACTGAGAACTATTGAAAAATAGTCGCATAGAGTAGCAAAACTATCAGATCTCAGTTTAATTATGCTGCTTCTATCATTGATATTTTTCAGATGAGAAAAAGTCAAATATAACCGTTACTCAATCGAGGGGAGGGCGGCAGCATGATAAGTGTTTCCCCTCTGTTTCTTTTTCAAAATGTCATACGGACTGGATATTTGTCATTAGAAAATTCATTATCGTATTTAGTTCTTAGTTAACTTTTCCCTCATTTTTCAAGGGCAGTAATTTAGTTCATTTGTCATTTGTCATTTGATTGTCATTTCACGTTTGTTCAGTTAGTAGACAGGAAACTGTCTGTTCGTACGTAAAAACAAACGCTGATTTCCTCTTTCGTGCGTGAATAAACCCACAATTTTTTTAACTTTCTCATAATCTAATTTTGTTTTATCTTTAGTCTCACTCATCTCATTTGCGCTCAAATAACTCAGTTGCAATTCAATTTAGTCAACTGCTTTTCAAAAGTAAGCTTTAGTAAAGCATAGCCTTTTGCGTAGCGAATGCTCAATTCCTAGATTGGAATTCAATTTCAAAATCTCAAGTCTGAGAACCGCACCGCAATTGCCCAAGTAAACTGATAGACACACAATTGTGGCTCAATCGGCTAGTAACACAGTCAATAGGCACAATATGGCGCAGTCAGTAGTTCAGTAGTTGTTTCTCGCAAGACCTCTCTTCATATCGGCGCTTTCTGGGAGAAGCCTACCATCAGACCAACCCTTTCGTGGGACAAATGGACGTAACAATGGAAATTGGCATTGTTGACAAAAGAGGGGATACAATTGGTAACATTGCTCAACGGACCACCCACAATGGTCGCATACCCACCCGGACCTCTGTATGAGGAACAACTGTAGAACTACACTCAGGCAACTGAACGTGATAGAAAACTCCGCAATTAACAACTAAGGGTTACGTGGCAAAACAGTCGTAAGAAAATTTACGAAATTGTTATTTTGTGTGGCAATAAACTCTGGGAGCATTGTGAACAGAAAGCCTCATATGATCTCTATCTATGTATTGGGACAGATTTCTTCATTGAAATAGAGCCGATGAAAAAATTTGGCGCGTGATGGAGGATTTTTCATAAAAATTAGAAATAAAGCTTATAACAGTTTCGTTTTCTTCCCTTCAAAACAACCAAAAAGAGAATATTTTGAAAGCTCTTATGGACGAATCATAGAAAAATCGGAAAATTGTATCTTGGGAGAGGAAGAAACAACATTAATTTGAGACATTTTCAACAATCTCAACATTCGGGACATTCAACAACTTTCGAGACAATCTGAACTTGTTGGATTATGATATACAAAAAAGAACTTCTTGAAAAGACGGTATCACCAAAAAAGACGGTGTCGCCAACTATGAAATTGCAATCGACATGGAGATGGGGGCTCAAAATTAACAAAAGATCAAGCCAAACCTGAACACCAACGTTCAATCAGTAAATATCGTTAACAACATCCAAGGACGCAATCGGAACACGAACTACCGGCAGTAACGAAAAGACTACAATCGCTATCCAACTGTCCCCTAAAACTACCAATACACTAATGTTGGTCAACGTTGGACTCATAATCATCGTCAATATAGCCCTGCAAAGGGTAAGAAATGTAATAACTGCGGAATTATGGAACATTTCGACCAAACCATTTTCAAACACAAAACCTCACAGGCTCAATTGTGACAACCTCAACAAACAATCATCAACCAGATTGACACAAACAGGACCAAAAATGATGACGAGGAATCTGTTATTTACATAACTAGTAATCAACAACTTTATGATCAAATCTGCGATTCCAACTTTTGCTATTGATTCTGATGACTATGTGGCAGCTATCTCTGGTGATGTTGCAAATCATTTGGAACCTCTTAATACGAGAATCCAATAAGGTAAAATCGTCGCGCACTCGATGTTTGACTCAGACAGTTTATGCAGTATCATTACAAAAACTCTAGCTAAAATTTTCAAAAGTACACCATCTGCTCGCCGGATCACCACAAAACGGGATAAAGATCTCAAAACATTCTCTAATAAACCGATAAAACTCCTGGGCAAATTTACAACCAAGGTCATCTACAGCGATTAGATCTGTGAAGATGCCTGTCTAACAGTTGTAGAGGATGGTCACCAAATCATCCTTGGTCTGAGACCTTTTCAGTCGCCTTGGGTTGGCAGGGGTGCAATAACAAGCAAAAAGGGTAAAAGCGTTTAAAATAACGATAATTCTACATGCATAAAAAACAAACAATCGCGTCGCAATTTCTTCTTCTGGTTTCAAGAATTGGCCTATCCAAGACACATGTAGTTAAATCAAATTTTCGTCAAAAGTTTAGAGCAAAGCGTCAAAAAGGTCGCCGCGTCCCAATTAACCTCCAACTTAGAGTTGCGGTTGAATTAGATTGTCTTCAAAAAAGGCCACACTGAAAAGCTATCGAGCTGTTCTGATGAAATTTTCATATCACCAATAGTAATTACAGTGAAGAAAGATCAATCAATAAAGTTGGAATTGGACTCTAAAGTCCTCAACAAATCAATTCATAAAAATAAATATCAAATGACTAACATAGAAATGTTAGTAGACTCAATATCACAACACCTCACAAACACACAAAATGGCCAACCAGCATATATGTCAACAATAGGCCTTAAATATGCCTATAGACAGTTAAAAATACAAAAAGACACCGCAAAACACAATATTTTTAACATCACTTGTGGAGAATTCACACGCATATTTGAATTTAAAACCGGATTTTACGGTCTCACGCACTTGCCAGTTGAATTTCAAAAAGCAATGCACAACACATTTGTAGGCCTTCAAAACATCTATTGTTTCCTTGTTGATATCATAATTGTTAACACGGGACCAGAATCTGATCACCTCACTTATGTCGTTGAAGGTCTTAGAAAATTAAATGCAATAACTTGAGAGTTAATCTTCAAAAATGTCATTTTGGCCAAAACAGAGATTGAATGGCTCGAATATAAATTCGCCAAAACCGGTCTTTCACCACTTGAAATTGAAACCGCAGCTATTTTAGCAATACCACCACCATCAACATTAAAACAATTAAGACCGTTCTTTGGATCAGTAAACTACATTTCTAAATTTATACCGAATCTAGCATCGCTTTGACACACTTTTAGACCTTTTCTTAGAAAATTTGCCAAATTTCTGTGGACTGAAAAACATACCAAACACTTTAAAATTATAAAAGGAAAAATTGCTGCAAGCACTGAAAAATGGCATTATAATCCCGAACTGGAGGTTCGAGTAAAATACGATGCATCCTGTGCCAGACTCGGCGCAGCGCTTGATTAAAACATTCCTGATGGAAGCCAATAGCATTTGCATCACCTTTTCTCAATTCCACAGAGGAAAGCTACAGTGTTAACGAAGTAGAACCACTGGAATTTGTTTGGTCAATTATTTTAAATACTATCGTTATGGATAGGAATTCACTGTCATAACTGAGCATCAAGCTTTACTATCAATCATCAAGGAACATCGATCAAATAGTTTTTATAATAGCCGGCTCTCTAGATGGATCGATCGCCTACTTCATTTCACTCTTGAACATAAACGTGGACAAAAATGGGCCTTGTAGATTACATCTCTCGAAACCCTTTAGCCAGAGGTAAGTGAAATAAATCTTACGATGAACACTTTGTGGTAGCAACGAAATTCGCAATTCTTTTACCTTTTTGAACATAAACGACAATCATTAAAGAAACTAGATTGTTTTCAAAAGATAATTTCGCCATCACTAAAGTCAACTAAGTTAATTGCACGGCAAACAACTAATTCAATTATTGACAATTCTCAAATCCAGATTAAGGTAATTACATCGCAATCACCAACTCAGAATACTCAGATTACTTCAATACCAATTGTATCGCAATTGACACAACCAAATAAACCTATTAATCCCCACCTAAAACGTCAATCGCGTCGCAAATATCCGTTACACATTCTAAACCAGAATTTGCACTAAATAATCTACCAATGCCCAACTCACATTCCATTAACAAATTTTATGCATCTACACTGCAAATTTCAGACAGTAAAGAATGTAAACAATCTGAACAATAAGTACAATATAGCCCACATTTGATAAGAACTCGAATAATAACCCCAATTTTTTTAAATTCTTTAAATTAGGCGCAAAAATAAAAAATTCCAATTATAAATACAACGCACCAAAAAATACCTCGCTATTTGCCCAGAATAACTCTAGAATTGACTATTCAGAAAATCATTCAATCAACGTCAATTCAAAAATTCAAAGAGTTAAATCCAACAAATCTACACCTACCAAAGCCCGAGTAACCTTCTCGGACAACTCGCCCTCAAATACATACCCGGAACAAACAATGCCTCTAATACAGAAACAACGCTATCAACCAGTGCCATGAATACTACGGTTGACCTTAGACTGACAGACACAATCAATCGAACTTTCAGTTAAAAAATACTGGCAATTCTAATTGGGAAAGACGCCATCCTGAAGGAAGTTAGAGATTGCGTCATCCGTAACGATGAAAAATGGATAAGGATATAAAGCCCTATATCCACCCCTACTGTCGAGACATGAGCGTCAAACAACGGTGTCTGTGTATTGAGGAAAGAATAGCGATACCAATGGCAATAAAAGATGCCGTACTAGAGGATATTCATTCCACCCATCCAGTGGATTTCGCCATGCTTTCGCTGGCCCAAAAAACCTGGTGGACTAATATCCAACGAGATGTACTAGCTAAGGCTAGTGAGTGCAAAGCCTGCACAGAAATTGGTGAGAATTTAAAATCAGTGATTCCGCACAGCAAAGGGTCAGCTTTACCCAATTGCATTGAAACGAATGACGAATTCCAAATAGACTTTAGTGGTCCCAATAATATTGAAAAGGGAATATAACAATATTTCTTAGCAAGCAATAATCGCTATTCAAAATACCCTACTGCAGAAATGGTAAATATCGCTTCTAACACAACTGTAATTAAATCCCTAAATACATATATGTATATAACATCATTTGAAGCACACTTTGGCAGACAATGTAGTACACCAGTATCTAATACCACAAGCAAATAGAATAATAAAAAAATAAACAATAATTAAATAATTAAACAATATTTAGATGAAGATACCATCCCCGGCCGATCGCATCTCATTGACAAGCAGATACTGGAATGTGATCAGATGTGGAGATAGAAAAAGTAATCTGCGCCGTGAATGCCCGTGCTCACAAAAAGCAACAAAATATGAAGGAAAAGGAGGTCAGACTGATGTGGTGAGAGGGTATTTCGAGAGCAATTCCGCGCAGCGAACGGAGGATTCAAGTCAAGATTGCTAGAAAGCAGCACATAGGCAGAAGAAAAATCTGCACGGTCTTTACGAAGTTTTGGCTCCGGGAAGTACGGTTGGAAAGGTCAGTCCAACAACTAGCGTCATCAAAGAACCTAAAGGTACCGAGGTACGTGTCCGCAACTCGGAAATAGCCAAAGTTGGGACGAGTTAAGAACGCGATACGGAAAAAGGGCAATATATTGATAGAAGACCCAAGAAAATTCCAGAAAAGACCCTTGAACAAAAAGTTACTAAACACAAAAAGGAATTTTTGAGGAAAAATTCTAAGAACAAAATGATAAAACGCACTCAAAGCAGCCTGATGACATAAGTATTATATCTGGACGGTCATGTATTTCTATGTCAAGCAAAGTGGCCAGAGCCCTCAGAAAGAATATTCCTAAGCAAAATCGGAAACACAATGACCTGATCTAACGCAATTTCTTCATTTTAGTCCAGCAGAACCAATTGCGGCTCCACCAACACAGCCATCTGCAGCAGGTCCATTCGCGCCGCAAATTACACCCCGAGTTGAGAAAAGAGAAACGAACCATAAAAGTCAGCGATACTTCTGATTTGGACACATACTCGGTGCGAAGAAAAAAAAAGACAACTAAAACAGCAAAAGAAGGGTTCTGATCGACAAACTCGGACCATCATTCAAAATATACAGAATACGCAGTAGTATTCTGTTGAAATTCCTGTCTCAGATACAACGTTCACTGGTGTAGCCTCCCCCAGAAAACCCGATGAAAAATGGACAGTAGATTCTAGTCTCAATTTACCAATTGAACGCAAAATGACAGTATTTGAGGCAGAACAACAATCAGATAATTCTGAAAAAAAACTAATTGAAAAACTCTCCAAATTTTATATTTTAATTTATTATTTTAATATTTCAATAGTATATTACCGGTGAATAAGTACTAATGTTCCTTTTTTAATTTATTAAAACATCAATTTCCTCAACAGGGGATACGGACTGTATAATTGTCATTAGAATATCCATTATCGTATTTAATTCTTAGTTATTTTTTAAAAATTTTCATGGGCAGTAACTTTGTTCATTTCTCATTTGCCATTCGATTGTCCATTCACGTTTGTGTGTTAGAGACAGGAAATTGTCTTTTTTACAGACCTACAAAATATACTGATCTCCTCTTTCGTGCGTAAATGAACCCATAATTTCGTTAACTTCTTCTTAATCTAATTTTGTTTATTGTTTAGTCTCACTCATCTCATTTGCGTTCAACTAACTCAGTTGCAATCCAATTTAGTCAACTGCTTTTCAAAACAAGCTATAGTACAGCATAGCCTTTCGCGTCGCGAAAGCTCAATTCCTAAATTGGAATTCAATTCAATATCTCAAGTTTGGCAATCGCACTGTAATTGCCCAAGTAAACTGATAGACACACAATTATGGCTCAATTGGCTATTAACACAGTCAAAAAGCACATTAAAATAAAGTTTTTTCGAGTACACCTCGCGCTCTACACAATGCAGTAATTCTGTCGGCAATTAAATTTATGTTAAACATATCTTTAGAGAAACCAAGTTTAAGTAAATTGAGATGTATAATTCAGAGAGCTACTAAATTTACTAAATAAACTTGCTGTTGCGTCGCACGTTAACAAGCACGCTCGTAGAAAAACATGCATTCAATTAAAAAATTTTTTGTTCCAGCTTTTTTCTGCTTTCTTCACCTCACTTAATTCTCCTTACTTAATTGCCAGACCCCATTTTTGCTGCTAAAAAACAGTTATAGATCTCAGCTTGTGGTGACAGCGTGGTTCAATTTTTAAAAAAATACAGAAAAAACTTTGAAAACCTCCTTTGACTCATGTTTCCTGGAAAATTTTATGAGAAGCCTAATTTTTGGGCTTTTACAGTTTTTTTTCAAAGTAATGTATTACCCAATTGCATTGAACCGATTGACGAAATCCAAATAGTGTTTGATGGACCTATTATTATTGAAAAGGGAATAGAACAATTTTTCTTAGCAAGCAATGATCGCTTTCCAATTTACCTACAGTAGAAATAGCAAATAACGCTTCTAGTACAAATGTAATTAATTTCCTAAATACATATAAATATATATATATATATATATATATATATATATATATATATATATATACATATATATATATATATATATATATATATATATATATATATATATATATATCATGGAGTGCCTAGAGCCCAAAGTTAATTAAATTGAGGTGTATAAATCAAAGAACAACTAATTTTATAGTTGCAGTTACGTCGCAAGTTAACAAGCACGCTCGTAGAAAAACATGCGTTCAATTAAAAAAATTTTCGTTTTGGTTTTTTCTGCTTTCTACACCTCAATTAGTTCTTTATACTTAATTGCCAGACCCCAATTTGGCTGCTAAGAAGTACTATTAGATCTCAGCTTCAGTTTACTGTTTCAAAATGAATTAACAAACTACCGTAATGTGATAACTAAAGCAGCAAAATTTAGGTCTAAACAATTTAGAAATTAGTTATGGGAAACAAAAATGAACTTTTCAGCTTTAAGCAAACCTAACATGTATTTAGATTTTAAAATTGCTGCTAAAATAAAGCAAAAATTTAGCTGAGCAAGATCATTAGTTAGTCGAGAAGTTTTGAGAAATCGACGCTAATTAAAAGGGAGCCAAGCGATTTTCTCAAGCAATTCCAAAGAACATAAAACACTATATACATCGACAACAATACAACTGCTTAACATTACAATTTTGCAGCAGATATTTTATGCAGAATTATCTGGTCTTTATCGTTTTTAATTTTACAGTGCCTTTTTATAAAGGAATATGTATATATCTTAATGGCGTAGTCAATCTAGTTGAAATATGTTTTTACGAAAAAGCTTCTGTAAGTTCTGATTGAATGTTCAATCTATGAAACTTTATGAGCTCATAAAATACTCGCAAAGCCACACCACAAATAACAAAAAGAAAATCTCAAAGGCTACAACAGGAAATTGGTCCCGTATTTCAGTACGAGATTGAGCAAAAAAATTCGCTTTTATTTGTGACTCGTGGATTATGCTGTGAAAAGTTTTTTTTATAATAATGGTATTTTCATCTTGCAGAAGTCGATTAGAGTGATATAATACCTAGTAGCTGCACAAATGTGAGATTGGGTTGCTGAAAATGACCACCTTCAAAATTGAAAATTACCAAAATGTTCGCAAGTTTTCACAAATAGAAACAGTCTGAAAACGTTCATAAAGTTATAAAATAAGGCCAAATATCAAAACCTACCTTAGACGACCGACATAGGGACGACCGAAATATAAGGTTAAGTCTTTTCTTTCCGCATTCATTGTTTTTAGAGAATCTTAAAACAAGGTGGACTCTCGCATTCTGTTGACTTACTCAAACTCTACCCGCATATTCTAAAGTCAATTGTTTTACAAATTGCGTTAAAAATAGAAATTTCTAATGCTGAAAACCAACTTCTATTAGCAAAATATCTATCTCAAATGTTACCAATCGCGTTGAAAACACTTTTAGTTGAACAGGAAGCAGAAACACAGTAAAGAATAATTTATGGTTTTGATTCTGATTGATGAATGATATCATAGGCTAATCATTGGCTCTCATTTATTAATTAACGTGTTTAATGATTTCCGTTGAGATCTATTGGTTTTAATGGCTTTGACACAACGATTTGTTTTTAAATTTTACTGATTTCTGTATACCAGTTTGTATTTTTTAATTTATTCTATCCACATTATCGCGATAATGAGAGATCCAATTGGTATTGACAGAAAAAACAAATTAATATCAAAACATATTCACTGAATACATTGTTTTTTAAATGAATTCGACACTTCTCTCCAATTTTTGTTTTCTGGTTTCTGCATGAAAATGTTTTTTGTTATGTAGTCCTAAACATTTATCTGATTAATGAAGGGTTAATAGATAATGGTTTTGTTGACTTTGATTTTATTTGCTGTTATAAGTTTAGAACAATTTGAACATTTTTTTTTTCCTTTTTGTCAAGTTGAAATTTGTTCAAGTCGATGGGGAGTTCAATATACTTTCTTGTGATTTCACTTTCAATATCTTGCTTTGCATACTTTATGGTGCTGCTGATGTTTGATACCCTCCAAATTATGCGTTTTCATATAAACATTTTTAATGGCAATTTTTTGTGCTTCTTTCTGCTGTCCTTTAATAAATTCGCATTAGTAGCAACTCCCATTGATTATAAATTGAGTCCAAACTGAACACACAAAAATTTAGATTTTGTATATTGAGTGAAAATTGAAATTAATATTTGAAATATTAAACATATAGTATTCAGATAACAGCTGATGACGTAAATGTCTTCAAAACTGTGTGTTTTCGTAAAGTTTTCTGAATTTTTTATCTGTAGATATTTTCTAATTCTGTCCTATAGCTGAGTCTGGCAAAAGACATATCCTTTGAGGTCTTAAAATGATGTAAAATGATGAGCCGGTCAAAAATTTTGCGTTGAATCCAAGAGTTTTTTTAATATTTCAAAATCGTTTGGTTTAAAAAAATCGATTGACTTCTGAACTTCCTTTTTTTTTCTTTTTGTCGATTTGTTAACTAGTCTGTTTACGGACCGTTTTTTTGCCTTGTAGTTGATTACACGTTAATTTGTGTATTCCTACTTAATCTGATGGTTTTTTATTCTGTTACTATTTTTTTGGTGAATTTAGTTGATGAATTTTTCCAATATTTCTTTTGTTTTTGTTTATTTTGTCGTTTTCAGCTTTTTTTATACAAACGCATATTTGTGTATAATTGTAATCTCTTCATTTGTTAGAATTTTCATTAGTTAGTCAGAATATGGATGAGCGTAGTCGGAACATTATGGGCAAACTCACATTATCGAGCCTCCTTGTTGTCTCAACTATCATTATTGCTTACTGGACTGCATTTGGGAATTCTGAGAAACCTACACCTGTGCGCCCGATTGTAATTTAAAATCACGGCCTTTTTTCATTCTTTGTTCGTACTTTCTCATGTTCACTGCCCTTATGATTGAGATTTCAAGCATATGTCCGTTCTTGAAATCAAAAATGACGTAAATCACAGGAGAAACGTGCAAAATCCTGCCACTGTGAAAAAAATGCCTATAATCAAATGGAGTGTAGTTCATAAATCTAAAAGTATTAGTCACAACCTGCCATTGATCTTTGCTAGAGCGGGTACAACAACCTATTTAAGCTGTAAAGTGCATAATAATGATGATCATTTTTCTTTTGTCAATAAAAAGTATGCCCGGGTCGAGGTTTTGTCGAAAAAATAAGGTAAGAGTTGCGGTGAATAGCGGTGAAAAAAAAATTAACCGCAAAGCGACCGCATCTTTTAGCGATGAATGTGATGAAAGCCCTAAGTTTTTGTAAGAATTGCGATGAATTTAGCGGTGAATTTTTGTACGATTTGCGATTTTTAGCGGTAAGTTTTTTTCACCGCAATCAATTAGTAGCAGTTAAAAAATTACCGCTACTAATCGAATGCTGTGAAAAAAACATTTACCGCTAAAAATCGCAAATCGCACAAAAATTCACCGCTCAATCCAGAAAATTTCCCGCAATCATCCAGAAAAATTTTTTGGCTACATAATATGTACAAAGTATATTTATGGAATTCCTTTTAATGATAAAGATAAAACCCGATTTCTGTTAAATGCTGAATGAAGCATTTTACTGGACGTGAATTGGACTTAATGCACAATTTGAGTGTTCTAAAATCAGGCGCTTAATTTTTTTTCAAATCTAAGAGCCAAACTTCAGAGTTGTCTCCTCTTCGCTCTGTAAAACACTGCGTCTCCAAAACTTTGTTGACTGTTCTTGATTAAAAAACGAAAAAAAATATATAGCTCCTCTGAATATATAAAAAAAATAAATTGCCTGCGGGATGGAATATAATTCAAATTAAGATTTCATTATTTAAAATGCAATTTTCACTAGTGAATTTGTAACCTTTTCTTACCTGATGCGGAAATTTTGAAAAACTTACCCGAAATTTTGATGAAAAATTAATCCTGTAAATAAAAAGCAGATAACTTTCGCGGAAGCTTTTCTTTTTCATTTAGTTGACACTTTAATATTTTTCTTCGCAGGCTAAAGAAATTTTCGCCGCTCTATACTAGCCCTCCGTCGACAACTTCATTTTCAAACGAACACCACTTTAGCGAAATGCGAAAACAACGCAAATATGGACACCCTATTCCAGACTTTGACTCATGAAAAGACCCAAATAGTCTAGCAAGGGATCATTAAAAACCACAATTATACAGTCGAGACTATTAGTTCAGGTTCAGCAAAAGTCTTTTTATTTGTAGCAAAACTTCTTTTAGGCGAATACATTGTCGAGCATGGTTTTCTCATTTTCTCATGTGGGTAAAGCAAAAGAGTTTTAATAGGAATTTTGAACCAAGCATGGTCTTTCAAAGTCTTTTTTGAGTCGACCATGATATTTTCATAGCTCAAGCAAAAACTCTTTTCATAAATTTGCCTCGTGCCAATGTGGAAAACAATTTTTTTTACTGTTGCACATTCTGAAGAAACAACGCAGCAAGACTGAATAGTTTTGAACTATTGGAAAGTTTTCCACTTTGAGACACAGTTAGAGAAACTGCCAAAATCTTAAGAATTTTAGCAACTCTTAAGACAATGCATTTGTAGCAGCAGGACTATGTTGCCACGTTACCTGATTGAATGAAACTAGGTAGCCTAGTTGTATTGACTTTCTTCCCTTTAGCCATGATGGAAATGTTGCGTTTTTCAATTGTTTACCGTTCCAAGATTATGGAATATCATTTAAAAAAAAACAAAGCAGATTTTTCATAGATTGATGGTTCTTTAGAACTTCCTTTTTTCTTTTTGTCGATTTGTTAACTAGTCTGTTTATGGACCGTTTCTTTTTGCCTTGTAGTTGATTACACGTGAATTTGTGTATTCCTACCTAATCTGATGGTATTTTTTTTTATTCTGTTACTATTTTTTTGGTGAATTTAGATGATGAACTTTTCCAATATTTCTTTTGTTTTTGTTTATTTTGTCGTTTTCAGCTTTTTTTATACAAACGCATATTTGTGTATAATTGTAATCTCTTCATTTGTTAGACTTTTCATTAGTCAGTCAGAATATGGATGAGCGTAGTCGGAACATTATGGGCAAACTAACATTATCCAGCCTCCTTGTTGTCTCAACTATCATTATTGCTTACTGGACTGCCTTTGGGAATTCTGAGAATCGTACACCTGTGCGCCCGATTGTAAATAAAAATCACGGCCTTTTTTCGTTCTTTGTTCGTACTTTCTCATGTTCACTGCCCTTATGATTGCGATTTCAAGGACATGCCCGTTCTTGAAATCAAAAATGACGTAATTCACAGGAGAAACGTGCAAAATTCTGCCACTGTGAAAAAACTGCCTATAATCAATTGGAGTGTAGTTCATAAATCTAAAAGTATTAGTCACAACCTGCCATTGACCCTTGCTAGAGCGGGTACAACAACCTATTTAAGCTGTAAAGTGCATAATAATGATGATCGTTTTTCTTTTGTCAATAAAAAGTATGCCCGGGTCGAGGTTTTGTCGAAAAAATAAGGTAAGAGTTGCGGTGAATAGCGGTGAAAAAAAATTAACCGCAAAGCGACCGAATCTTTTAGCGATGAATGTGATGAAAGCCCTAAGTTTTTGTAAGAATTGCGATGAATTTAGCGGTGAATTTTTGTACGATTTGCGATTTTTAGCGGTAATTTTTTTTCACCGCATTCGATTAGTAGCAGTTAAAAAATTACCACTACTAATCGAATGCTGTGAAAAAAAAATTACCGCTAAAAATCGCAAATCGCACAAAAATTCGCCGCTCAATCCAGAAAATTTCCCGCAATCATCCAGAAAAATTTTTGGCTACATAATATGTACAAAGTATATTTATGGAATTCCTTTTAATGATAAAGATTAAACCCGATTTCTGTTAAATGCTGAATGAAGCGTTTTAGTGGACGTGATTTGGACTTAATGCACAATTTGAGTGTTCTAAAATCAGGCGCTTAATTTTTTTTCAAATCTAAGAGCCAAACTTCAGAGTTGTCTCCTCTTCGCTCTGTAAAACACTGCGTCTCCAAAACTTTGTTGACTGTTCTTGATTAAAAAACGAAAAAAAAATATAGCTCCTCTGAATATAAAAAAAAATAAATTGCCTGCGGGATGGAATATAATTCAAATTAAGATAATTTCATTATTTAAAATGCAATTATCACTAGTGAATTTGTAACCTTTTCTTACCTGATGCGGAAATTTTGAAAAACTTACCCGAAATTTTGATGAAAAATTAATCCTGTAAATAAAAAGCAGATAACTTTCGCGGAAGCTTTTCTTTTTCATTTAGTTGACACTTTAATATTTTTCTTCGCAGGCTAAAGAAATTTTCGCCGCTCTAAACTAGCCCTCCGTCGATAACTTCATTTTCAAACGAACACCACTTTTAGCGAAATGCGAAAACAACTCAAATATGGACACCCTATTCCAGACCTTGACTCATGAAAAGACCCAAATAGTCTAGCAAGGGGATCATTAATAACCACAATTATACAGTCGAGACTATTACTTCAGGTTCAGCAAATGTCTTTTTATTTGTAGCAAAATTTCTTTTAGGCGAATAAATTGTAGAGCATGGATTTCTCATGTGGGTAAAGCAAAAGAGTTTTAATAGGAATTTTGAACCAAGCATGGTCTTTCAAAGTTTTTTTTGAGTCGACCATGATATTTTCATAGCTCAAGCAAAAACTCTTTTCATAAATTTACCTCGTGCCAATGTGGAAAACAAATTTTTTTTGTTGCACATTCTGAAGAAACAACGCAGCAAGACTGAATAGTTTTGAACTATTGGAAAGTTTTCCACTTTGAGACACAGTTAGAGAAACTGCCAAAATCTTAAGAATTTTAGCAACTCTTAAGACAATGCATTTGTAGCAGCAGGACTATGTTGCCAGGTTACCTGATTGAATGAAACTAGGTAGCCTAGTTGTATTGACTTTCTTCCCTTTAGCCATGATGGAAATGTTGCGTTTTTCAATTGTTTACCGTTCCAAGATTATGGAATATCATTTAAAAAAAAACAAAGAAGATTTTTCATAGATTGATGGTTCTTTAGAACTTCCTTTTTTTGTCGATTTGTTAACTAGTCTGTTTATGGACCGTTTCTTTGTTTCTTTTTGCCTTGTAGTTGATTACACGTGAATTTGTGTATTCCTACCTAATCTGATGGTTTTTTTTATTCTGTTACTATTTTTTTGGTGAATTTAGATGATGAATTTTTCCAATATTTCTTTGTTTTTGTTTATTTTGTCGTTTTCAGCTTTTTTTATACAAACGCATATTTGTGTACAATTGTAATCTCTTCATTTGTTAGACTTTTCATTAGTCAGTCAGAATATGGATGAGCGTAGTCGGAACATTATTGGCAAACTCACATTATCGAGCCTCCTTGTTGTCTCAACTATCATTATTGCTTACTGGACTGCAATTGGGAATTCTGAGAATCATACACCTGTGCGCCCGATTGTAATTAAAAATCACGGCCTTTTTTCATTCTTTGTTCGTACTTTCTCATGTTCGCTGCCCTTATGATTGCGATTTCAAGGATATGCCCGTTCTTGAAATCAAAAATGACGTAATTCACAGGAGAAACGTGCAAAATCCTGCCACTGTGAAAAAACTGCCTATAATCAATTGGAGTGTAGTTCATAAATCTAAAAGTATTAGTCACAACCTGCCATTGGCCCTTGCTAGAGCGGGTACAACAACCTATTTAAGCTGTAAAGTGCATAATAATGATGATCGTTTTTCTTTTGTCAATAAAAAGTATGCCCGGGTCGAGGTTTTGTCGAAAAAATAAGGTAAGAGTTGCGGTGAATAGCGGTGAAAAAAAAAATTAACCGCAAAGCGACCGCATCTTTTAGCGATGAATTTGATGAAAGCCCTAAGTTTTTTTAAGAATTGCGATGAATTTAGCGGTGAATTTTTGTACGATTTGCGATTTTTAGCGGTAATTTTTTTCACCGCATTCGATTAGTAGCAGTTAAAAAATTACCGCTACTAATCGAATGCTATGAAAAAAAAATTTACCGCTAAAAATCGCAAATCGCACAAAAATTCACCGCTCAATCCAGAAAATTTCCCGCAATCATCCAGAAAAACTTTTTGGCTACATAATATGTACAAAGTATATTTATGGAATTCCTTTTAATGATAAAGATTAAACCCGATTTCTGTTAAATAGTGAATGAAGCATTTTAGTGGACGTGAATTGGACTTAATGCACAATTTGAGTGTTCTAAAATCAGGCGCTTAATTTTTTTTCAAATCTAAGAGCCAAACTTCAGAGTTGTCTCCTCTTCGCTCTGTAAAACACAGCGTCTCCAAAACTTTGTTGACTGTTCTTGATTAAAAAACGACAAAAATATATAGCTCCTCTGAATATAAAAAAAAATAAATTGCCTGCGGGATGGAATATAATTCAAATTAAGATAATTTCATTATTTAAAATGCAATTTTCACTAGTGAATTTGTAACCTTTTCTTACCTGATGCGGAAATTTTGAAAAACTTACCCGAAATTTTGATGAAAAATTAATCCTGTAAATAAAAAGCAGATAACTTTCGCGGAAGCTTTTCTTTTTCATTTAGTTGACACTTTAATATTTTTCTTCGCAGGCTAAAGAAATTTTCGCCGCTCTAAACTAGCCCTCCGTCGACAACTTTATTTTCAAATGAACACCACTTTTAGCGAAATGCGAAAACAACGCAAATATGGACACCCTATTCCAGACTTTGACTCATGAAAAGACCCAAATAGTCTAGCAAGGGGATCATTAATAACCACAATTATACAGTCGAGACTATTAGTTCAGGTTCAGCAAAAGTCTTTTTATTTGTAGCAAAATTTCTTTTAGGCGAATACATTGTCGAGCATGGTTTTCGCATGTGGGTAAAGCAAAAGAGTTTTAATAGGAATTTTGAACCAAGCATGGTCTTTCAAAGTTTTTTTTGAGTCGGCTATGATATTTTCATAACTCAAGCAAAAACTCTTTTCATAAATTTGTCTGGTGCCAATGTGGAAAACATATTTTCTTTAACTGTTGCACATTCTGAAGAAATAACGCAGCAAGACTGAATAGTTTTGAACTATTGGAAAGTTTTCCACTTTGAGACACAGTTAGAGAAACTGCCACAATCTTAAGAATTTTAGCAACTCTTAAGACAATGCAGTTGTAGCAGCAGGACTATGTTGCCACGTTACCTGATTGAATGAAACTAGGTAGCCTAGTTGTATTGACCTTCTTCCCTTTAGCCATGATGGAAATGTTGCGTTATTCAATTGTTTACCGTCCCAAGATTATGGAATATCATTTAAAAAAAAACAAAGCAGATTTTTCATAGATTGATGGTTCTTTAGAAGTTCCTTTTTTTCTTTTTGTCGATTTGTTAACTAGTCTGTTTATGGACCGTTTTTTTGCCTTGTAGTTGATTACACGTGAATTTGTGTATTCCTACCTAATCTGATGGTTTTTTTTAATTCTGTTACTTTTTTTTGGTGAATTTAGATGATGAATTTTTCCAATATTTCTTTTGTTTTTGTTTATTTTGTCGTTTTCAGTTTTTTTTATACAAACGCATATTTGTGTATAATTGTAATCTCTTCATTTGTTAGACTTTTCATTATTCAGTCAGAATATGGATGAGCGTAGTCGGAACATTATGGGCAAACTCACATTATCGAGCCTCCTTGTTGTCTCAACTATCATTATTGCTTACTGGAGTGCATTTTGGACTTCTGAGAATCGTACACCATTGCGCCCGATTGTAATTAAAAATCACGGCCTTTTTTCATTCTTTGTTCGTACTTTCTCATGTTCACTGCCCTTATGATTGCGATTTCAAGGATATGCCCGTTCTTGAAATCAAAAATGATGTAATTCACAGGAGAAACGTGCAAAATCCTGCCACTGTGAAAAAACTGCCTATAATCAATTGGAGTGTAGTTCATAAATCTAAAAGTATTAGTCACAACCTGCCATTGACCCTTGCTAGAGCGGGTACAACAACCTATTTAAGCTGTAAAGTGCATAATAATGATGATCTTTTTTCTTTTGTCAATGAAAAGTATGCCCGGGTCGAGGTTTTGTCGAAAAAAATAGGTAAAAGTTGCGGTGAACAGCGGTGAAAAAAAAATTAACCGCAAAGCGACCGCATCTTTTAGTGATGAATGTGATGAAAGCCCTAAGTTTTTGTAAGAGTTGCGATGAATTTAGCGGTGAATTTTTGTACGATTTGCGATTTTTAGCGGTACATTACCTGATTGAATGAAACTAGGTAGCCTAATTGTATTGACCTTCTTCCCTTTAGCCATGATGGAAATTTTGCTTTATTCAATTGTTTACCATTCCAAGATTATGGAATATCATTTAAAAAAAAACAAAGCAGATTTTTCATAGATTGATGGTTCTTTAGAACTTCCTTATTTTCTTTTTGTCGATTTGTTAACTAGTCTGTTTATGGACCGTTTCTTTTTGCCTTGTAGTTGATTACACGTGAATTTGTGTATTCCTACCTAATCTGATGGTTTTTTTACATTCTGTTACTATTTTTTTGGTAAATTTAGATGATGAATTTTTCCAATATTTCTTTTGTTTTTGTTTATTTTGTCGTTTTCAGTTTTTTTTATACAAAAACGCATATTTGTGTATAATTGTAATCTCTTCATTTGTTAGACTTTTCCTTAGTCAGTCAGAATATGGATGAGCGTAGTCGGAACATTATGGGCAAACTCACATTATCGAGCCTCCTTGTTGTCTCAACTATCATTATTGCTTACTGGACTGCATTTGGGAATTCTGAGAATCGTACACCTGTGCGCCCGATTGTAATTAAAAATCATGGCCTTTTTCATTCTTTGTTCACAATTTCTCATGTTCACAGCCCTTATGATTGCGATTTCAAGGATATGCCCGTTCTTGAAATCAAAAATGACGTAATTCACAGGAGAAACGTGCAAAATCGTGCCACTGTGAAAAAAATGCCTATAATCAATTGGAGTGTAGTTCATAAATCTAAAAGTATTAGTCACAACCTGGCCTTGACCCTTGCTAGAGCGGGTACAACAACCTATTTAAGCTGTAAAGTGCATAATAATGATGATCGTTTTTCTTATGTCAATATAAAGTATGCCCGGGTCGAGGTTTTGTCGAAAAAATAAGTTAAGAGTTGCGGTGAATAGCGGTGAAAAAAAAATTAACCACAAAGCGATCGCATCTTTTAATGAATGTGATGAAAGCGCTAAATTTTTGTAAGAATTGCGATGAATTTAGCGGTGAATTTTTGTAGGATTTGCGATTTTTAGCGGTGATTTTTGTTCACCGCATTCGATTAGTAGCGGTTAAAAAACTACCGCTACTAATCGAATGCTGTGAAAAAAATTACCGCTAAAAATTTCAAATCACACAAAAATTCCCCGCTCAACCCAGAAAATTTCCCACAATCATCCAGAAAATTTTTTTGGCTACATAATATGTACAAAGTATAATTATAGAATTCCTTTTAGTGATAAAGATTGAACCCGATTTCTGTTAAATGCTGAATGGATTTAATGCACAATTTGAGTGTTCTAATACCAGGCGCTTAATTTTTTTTCAAATCTAAGAGCCAAACTTCAGAGTTGTCTCCTCTTCGCTCTGTAAAACACTGCGTCTCCAAAAATATGTTGACTGTTTTTGATTGGAAAACGAAAAAAATATATAGCTCCTCTGAATATAAAAAAATAAATTGCCTGCGGGATGGAATATAATTTAAATTAAGATAATTTCATTATTTAAATTGCAAGTTTCACTAGTGAATTTGTGACCTTTTCTTACCTGATGCAGAAATTTTGAAAAACTTACCCAAAATTTTGATGAAAAAATTATTCTGTAAATAAAAAGCAGTTAACTTTCGCGGAAGCTTTTCTTTTTCATTTAGTTGACACTTAAATATTTTTCTTCTCAGGCTAAAGAAATTTTCGCCGCTCTAAACTAGCCCTCCGTCGACAACTTTATTTTCAAACGAACACCACTTTTAGCGAAATGCAAATACAACGCAAATATGAACACCCTATTCCAGACTTTGACTCATGAAAAGACCCAAATAGTCTGGCAAGGGGATCATTAATAACCACAATTATACAGTCGAGACTATTAGTTCAGGTTCAGCAAATGTCTTTTTCTTTGTAGCAAAATTTCTTTTAGGCGAATTTATTGTAGAGCATGGACTTCTCATGTGCGTCAAGCAAAAGAGTTTTATTAGGAATTTTGAACCAAGCATGGTCTTTCAAAGTCTTTTTTGAGTCGACCATGATCTTTTCCTAGCTCAAGCAAAAACTCTTTTCATAAATTTGCCTCGTGCCAATGTGGAAAACATATTTTCTTTTATTGTGCACATTCTGAAGCAACAACGCAGCAAGACTGAATAGTTTTGAACTATTGGAAAGCTTTTCACTTTGAGACACAGTTAGAGAAACTGCCAAATTCTTAAGAATTTTAGCAATTCTTAAGACAAAGCAGTTGTAGCAGCAGGACTATGTTGCCACATTACCTGATTGAATGAAACTAGGTAGCCTAATTGTATTGACCTTCTTCCCTTTAGCCATGATGGAAATTTTGCTTTATTCAATTGTTTACCATTCCAAGATTATGGAATATCATTTAAAAAAAAACAAAGCAGATTTTTCATAGATTGATGGTTCTTTAGAATAGCAAAAGATAAAAGGATCATAGACCCCTGACTACCTTAAAAGAATTAAAGGCAAAAATGCAGACTGATTAAAAACCTTTTGCTTGGCCTATCTGACAATAAACTGACCCATTTTTGTAATTCATTATTTTGAGGAAAATGACCAACGAGAAATCATTTTCATTTATGATTTGAATTTTGCTCGACGCAATGCTTTCTTCTCAGTAACTTTGCTCACAGAAAATAACTTCAGCTGAATTTTTTGTATCGAGCAAATGTCTAGAGTGACGAAACTTGGGTTGAGTCAAATGTAGTCGTAAGTTCTTGGGTCGAGCAAACGTCGAGGCGATTATTAAAGTATAGCAAAGTTTTTAAAGCTCTTTTTGTTCCAGCCTTGTCTATTCATAATACCCTTTATTAATGGAACAAATTCTTTTCGTAGGCCAAGTTCTAGACTAGGGCAACTTCAGGTGAATACTGAACAACAAAAAAACAATATTACAAGTTGCCGTTTTTGCAGAACAGACAATAATTTATATAACTTTCATTAATTTGTTCAATCAGCTAAGCGTTATCAATTTTGGTTGACATGAGCAATGCTAGCATCAATAGAGAATTTGTAACAAACGATAAATGTTCTTTTTGGGGATTCGCATAATTACATGTTTTTATTTCTTTACTTTTAGTTTACATTTCATATCTTCAATGTTTTTTGCAGCAATTGGCCTTAATATTGGAACAATTATCATTAAAAAAATAATTGCTCTTGCCCTGGAAGACTTGCGTAATTATCAATCGATATTACTTTGCCTGTGATAAATTTGTTGCAATGGCATTTGTACATCTTTCCAGCATTGACTATAAGTACCGCTGGTATAAGAAAAAGTAGCATTGATTATATAACACCGTTGTTCTGATGGCGCTAGTAAAAATGCCAGACGTACGAAAATACAGAAATTTCATTGTTGGCCATTTAGAATTGAGCAAAATGTAATTTTGTTCTCTGATTAGCTGCTCAAAAAATTTTCAAACTTTGAGATGGCTAATGTGTGTAAACGAAAAGTTGAATTGGAAGAGAAAAAATGTGTTTTATTTTTTTTTTGGGGGGGGGGGGGTGGGATTGGGTTTATTGAATTCATAAGAATACAGTGTTTCAAATTTCTCGACTGATCAGATTGGTTGAAAACTCTATATTTTGGTACGTCTATTTGTTGAGACGTCACCTGCTGATCACGTTTGAGCATGTTTCTTTGATTTGCATATTCTCAGTTTTATGATGAAAGGCTGCCTCGCAAGATGTTAAAAGATTTTGGACGACAATCTCCCAAAATAATGCATTCAGTGCCAAAATCCTGCAACGCTCTTGCAAAATCGTGCAATATAATCATTCAAAGTTGCCCTGTTGTATACTTTTGCTTGAATAGATAGAAGCAAGAAAAGAAGAAGAAACTGACATTTTTTTGCCCAGACAATTTGTAAAAATTGGGTGGTTTTAAACTACCCCATTAAACTATTTGAGTGTTTTCATCAAAGTCTTTTTAACTTGAGGCTTAAGCAAGCGAAGGCTTCTTGAGTTGATACCCTAAATCCGTTGTACATTCATCAAAAAATGTATAAGGTACAGTTCACAAGCAAGTTTATCGTTCAGTTAACTTAGTCATCAAAATTGAAAGTTCAAATAGCAATACTTTTCAACGAATTGCAAAAAGCGTCTGCAAGTTAATTTTTTATGTCAAGGAACAATTTTTTCTTTAAGAATATCTCTTTTTACAATAACTTTTGCTGGTTCTTTCACATAAAACTTCCTACCAGATCAAAATTTGCCAGATTTGGAGCACAAAAAGATGGCAATATCCTAAACAACACCCCTCCCCCCCCCCCCCCCTCCAAAAAACCAGGAAGGCTCTAACATTAAATTGTATTATAAATTGTATTATAGACTTACTAGCTTGCTGAGTGTCGATGGCAGCAAAATGCAGTCGTAGAAATCTCAAGGTCAGATAATGTAATTTACCGGTTGAAAGGGTACTGCAGACAAGATTAACTGTAGCGTACAGAAATAAAAATCAGAAAGGCGCTATTTTTTGGCAGTCTCAACAGCAAGACAACTCAACTTGTGAAATAATTAGATGCGAAAAAAAGCCTTTGGCGCGGAAATTACAAGACAAGGAGAGTAAAAAAATGGGGAGGCTCTCTAGAAAACGTTCACGCTGGGTATAGCGGTTAGCAAATATATTTTCCCTAAATCTAAGTTACTACATTTTCTGAAGCAGGCGCTCTTACTTGCTAGCGACATGAAGAAAGTCTAATTTGCACGAGAAATGCTGCTTAGCGGAAGAAAATGGTTCTAGCAAACCCGTGGGTATATTTTGCGCGGATTCATTAAGGGGCAGACTGTCGTAATTGATGTGGGGGGCTGATAATCTTGTCTCCAGACAGACTTATATTGTTTCACTCCACTATTCCTAGACTAATCTATGTGCTGCTGCATTTGCGGAAATGCATACTAGAGAATTCTTCACTTATTTCGGCCATAGTAGCTGCATTGCGCAGGCCAAAGATACATATCTGAGGCTAGTAAATGGAAATATTACCAGTTTATCGCGGTTCTAGACGCACTTGGGTACGAAAAAGGAAAATCTATCCATGTTTTTGCCCAATAATTTGCCTTTCGGGCTTCCTACCAGACTAGCATCACCGCGTTTGGTTAAAAAAGGTTATATGTACGTTGTTCTTATGCTGTTTAATAATTATTTTCAAATATCAGCTCAAAAATGAACTCCAAAATGCAGCAGTGCTCGTGTCCCTAAAGTTCTAGTCACCTTTTAATGCAATTTTACAGGGTAATTTTTCACTGCGGGGTAACATGACTCGAAAAAGTTGGAATGAAGTAAAGACTGCAAGGGGACAGTGACGTGGGAGGGGGAGGGGGAGGAGAATTAGAAATTACAAGCTCCAAGGGAACCACAATGCTGCCTTGAAGAATGAGAAAAATGGGGCTAAAAATGAAAGGGGTTTTCAGGCATGAAAAGTTTTAATAGTATTGAAGAGATAACTGCGAAGAAATAACTTTGTGATAGCTTTTACTGAGCAAGAACTGCAATTGATAAAGAATTTAGTTGGGTAATCAAGTTAAAG
>NC_134471.1:25987045-26105095 GCF_964194025.1 Convolutriloba macropyga
ATATATATATAAAAATATATAAATGATTCAAGTCACTTATTCTCCCCTTTAAGAATCCCCTTTACTCAAAATTGAGCTCAAAGGACACTTATATATATGTAAAAGGACACTTATTCTCCCCTTTAAGAATCTCCTTTACTCAAAATTGAGCTCAAAGGACACTTATATATAAATATATATATATATATATATATATATATATATATATATATATATATATATATATATATATATATATATATATATATATATATATATATATATATATATATATATATATATATATATATATATATATATATATATATATATATATATATATATATATATATACATATATATATATGTATATATATATATATATATATATATGTGTATATATATATATATATATATATATATATATATATATATATATATATATATACATATAAACATTACGGTTTCAGGTTGAGCTCACTGTTTCTTCTTGTTTTGGCAAATTGTTTTGTAAACCTAAATTTTTTTTCTTGTTGCTACTTTAGTTAGTAAACAATAATTTTTTTTCCTTAATTGTTAATAAGTGAAATATAACATGTCTTCATTTGATATTAATTGGATCCTATGATTATATTTTTATTTATTTTAAAAAAATAACAGTGAATTCTCAAACTTTGCATTCTTTTCTTACGTCTGTCAACATGTAGCTGTGTTTCAATGAAGACAACTCAATCCTTTTAGTTATTTTAATTTCGATGTTAGTTTTTGTTACTAATTGTTCAATGGCTTTGGTACTATCCGTTGAAAAAAAGTGTTGTGATTTTTACATATTCGACCATTTCAGAGACTCTTTTTTTTCAATTGACAACTAAAAACATTAATGACAAGTCCCATTAGCTTTTAAACATTAAGGAAAGGAATAATTTTAATGTTTTTTGTGAATTTTTCGGGTTCTGACGGATGTGACATTGTTCTATTGCAAAGTTTTTTTAGATTTTTTAATTTTTACCAGTATTTTTTCTATTTGTAATGGTTCAACACCATCTGGATAATGAAAGATCAGAATGCCTTCTCATAGGTAAATAACTTTCTTTGAATTATTTCAGTTAATAGCTAAAGGTTTTAATTAAGGAAAGGAATAATTTTACTGTTTTTTGTGAATTTTTCTGGTTCTGACGGCTGTGACATTGTTCTATTGCAAAATTTTTTTAGATTTTTAAATTTTTACCAGTATTTGTTCTTTTTGTAACGGTTCAACATCATCTGGATAATGAAAGATCAGAATGCCTTCTCATAGGTTAATAAGCTTCTTTGAACGATTTCAGTTAATAGCTAAAGGTTTTAATGGCTTTCAAATTAAATAACTTCAAAAAATATAGTTTTTTCAACTGCCCTGTTTTGCTCTTGATTTTGTTATCATGTTACTCAGTCCCATTTTTGATAGGTTTTTTCAAAATTTTGCGTTTTGCTGAGCCATTCAAAAGATTTTTATGGCTATGAGTTTTGGTTATATGGTTTAAAAAATTCAAAAATTTAACGGCTTCAATAGTGTAGTTTCCCAAAGTTGTTTCTGAGTTTTTGAGTTCTGTCCGTTTCTTTTATAGCCTTGAGATTTGTTAAATTTTTAATTGATAAAAATGAAAAAAAAACACATGATTTCATTTGATGTCAAGTTGTTTGTATTTGCTTTTATAAAAAAAACACTAAAATTCTCAATTTTGCATTTTTGAGATACTTCTGTCAACCTATATCTGTCTCTCAGTGAAGACAACTCAATATTATTAGCAATGTGAAAAAGTTTTATTTTCTATGTTTTCTTTAAAAATAAATGTTTAATGGCTTGGTACTGCAAGTTTTTAAAAAACTGTTGTGATTTTCATATGTTTGCTTATTGTAACGTTTTTGTTCTTTTGTTTGACAATTTATCACACTAATGACAAGTCCTGTTGGCGTTTAAAGAAAGCGTGATGGAACATTTTTAACGTTTTTGGTTTTTTTCTGCTTTTGGCGGCTGTGACATCATTTTGAAATTTTACGAGTATTTGTTGTCCTCTATATTGTTGTTCAACATCTTTTGGATAGTGGAAGATTAGAAAACCTTCTTGTAGATGTATGAAGCAAACTTTTTAACAATTTCAGTTAATAGCTAACAGTTTTACTGACTTTCAAATCAATTTCCTAAAGTTAAAGTCTTTTTAACTGCACTTTTCTGATTTTCATTTGTTTATCATGTTACTCAGTCT
Organism: Convolutriloba macropyga; assembly: GCF_964194025.1. Classification (NCBI taxonomy): domain Eukaryota; kingdom Metazoa; phylum Xenacoelomorpha; order Acoela; family Convolutidae; genus Convolutriloba; species Convolutriloba macropyga. The sequence continues at coordinate 25,989,268 of NC_134471.1, forward strand.
CATTTTTGACAGATGTTTTATTCACATTTTCCGTATATTCTCGCCAGATTTTAGTCAATTTTGCTCAGGTTTGTTAAAAGTCTTCACAAAAATGATTCTTTAACTTTGTTTTTCTAATTTTCCGTATATTGTCACAAAATTTTTGCCAATTTCGCTCAATTTTTCTAATAATCTAACAAAAAATGTGTTTGAGTTTATTTTTAGGGATAATTAGGATTGTCGATTGGTTTTATGCGAGTGTTTTGGTTATAATTGGTACTCTACTGTTGGCTTTTCAGATTTTTTAATTTAAAAAGTCTACAAATACTCTTCTCTATCTCACTTTTTTTAAATATGCTGCAAGTAGAGGCCTAAAAGCTGCTGTCACACACTTTGGAAACTCCAACAACCCTATTTTGAACTTTCTTCCAATACGAGGCTTCTGGAATTAAAATGTAGCCAATTTTCCTAAAACAACAACACAATAGCAATAAAAATGCTTCGATTTTTTAGTTTTTTGAATTGTTTCAATTGCAAATTGATCTTCATGCAAGCGCATGGATTACTTAGATGTGTTCGTTGAAGCTGCAGCAAAATTGGGATTAGGTTTGGGCTGGTCTCGGTTTATTACAATCAATAATGTCCTTACAATCAGTTTTGCTTTCTTTATGTTGATTAATGACGAGAATGATTTCAATTCTACGCTCAATTATGGGTCGAACCTATTAAAAAAAGAATGATTAAAAGAATGAAAATGAATGAAAGGCCGAATGAACTTTCATTTTGTCTTCAAAATATATATATATATATATATATATATATATATATATATATTTATGTATTTATTATATCAATTTTATTAGATTTCTTTTGTTTTGCCTTAATTTGGTGTTCTTTGTGCAGTCCGATGACTGCGTATATTTAACCAAATAACCGAGGAGATTTTTTGAGAGCTGTAGTTGAACCTATGCAATGCAAAGGTGTTCTCTAATGCCTCTTTGGAATTTGAATTTATTTGTTTTAATAGCTTCAGTGAAATTTTAACGTTTGCCAATTTTATTATCTCATATCTGTCCATACGTACTTTACACTCAATATATATACAAAGCAAAGTTTTTTCTAAGTTGAGTGAAAACGAATGTTTTGAGAATGATTTTTTAAAGAATGGCTTCTTGGTTTTCTTTCTACAAAACTTCATAAAAAGCAAAACAACCTAAATTTGAGGTTGTTTTCTGCTCATTTTTCATATTATCACATTATAAATAACCCCAACTAGCAATGCGCAAGAGAACATTTTTGCGGTTTCAAGTAAATAGCCTACAATTTCGTCGGCTGCAAAACCTTATTAAGTGACTTTTGTAAAATGTAGGCATCGAGTTTTGGTTGCAATTAATGCAATTATTTGATTTTTACGTTTGTTTTGTCCCGTAGTCTCAGTATTGGCAAGCTTCATGAACCCTCTGATGCGGGATTACTTTATCTTTTGAGTAGTTTGTCAAATTTATGTGACTTTTTAGAGTTTTCTATCTCTTCTTCATTTGGTTGACCATTAAGTTGAATTGCAAATGAGCGGGGTCGGAACATTAAGTGCAAACGCACATTACCGAGCCTCCTTGTTGTATTTTTTACACTCATACCTAATTTTGTGCAGAATGTTATGCAGTCTTTATCAAAATTTAAATGTCTTTGATTTGTACATTTAGTACATTTCATTTAGCACATTTCTTTATTCCATTAACCAGATCAGTTTTATACTCTCTCAAAGAGAACTTGAGCTTAACAACGAATGAATTGTTGACAAAACTTGAAAAAACAGTCTGAAGAGAGAAACCTAAAATGTTAGAAAATTCTGAGGTATCGCGTTTTATTGGCATATTTTTATTGCTATGGCGAATTTCGAAAACCCAGCTTAAACGTAAATGCATGGATATTTAATTTAGTTGCGATATAACAGTAAAAATTGGATTGCAAGATCAAACTGAAGTTGAAGCGCAATAATCTTGATAAATGTAAGACAAAAGCTTTTTGTCATTATTTTTATCGCAAAAAAATGACAGATAGACTTCATAGAGATTGGAGAATTAAAAGCAGAATACTTGAGTCAACATCAAAAATATACACAACATCGAGAAAACTTGATTGGCTACAAAAAATCAAGAATGTCTTTGGTAAAACATCTTGCTTCGAGCATTTTACTCACTCAAATACTAAAAAAGTAGTGGTGATTAGCCTCTTTAGAACTCTAAAATGCAAAATAACCGTCAATATAATAGACACTCCAAATTTTTTGATAAAACTAATCAGTATTTTTGCAATAATAATGTGATACAAGTTAATTTTGACAAACAAAGCAAAATAAATACGAAATGCCTTGCTTTCAAACATTCGTGCGGAAAACACTCTTGGTTAGAAACTCCTCTCGAGATCAAAGTAACTAAATTGAAGAAGCAAATGAGTTGTAAGAACGGGAACTTATAAAAGGGCTATGAAAGGTTTTGAAAAATGTCAATAAAACTATTGTTGTAGTGTAACTGCTCCCCATCAAATAATTCGTTCAAGATCGTTTCCAACGAAATTTAACTGACAAGAAGTGCTTTCTCATTACTTTTTCTATAAAACAACGACTATTTTTGAAATTCAGATAAAATTTTTAGAGATTAAACAACGCCTCAGGGCTGGTTCAAATTTTAAAAATTGAATCAGAATTAATTTTGCAAATGCTGGAAAAGGAAAGCATTAATAATTAGCTTTTTAATAAATATGCGCTTTGGTTTGTTTTCAAATCCGAAGTATGCCTCAAATCCATGCCTCTCTTCATGTTTTTAGAAAATTATGATGTGGTCAATGTTCATACTCTTCCACTGGGCATTATAAGTTGTCATCAACCCATGTCTTAAGTCATAGCGCTGATGCAAAGAATGCGTTCGCAATTTGAAACTTGATCATTAAAATTATCTTTAAGGTGGTTTTTTGGAAAAGTGTACATATTTAACTATTTTAGTATCAGCAATTAAACAATATTAGATCGCAAAAAAAATTGAAAAATGTTATTGACAATCTTTCTATGCATAAATTGCCTTGATCGGGCTATATTCCACCAGGGGCGCTGAAAGATAGTAATTTATCTATTGCAACTCATTTACAATTTGAAATCAATGAAGGTAGAGACAAAAACACGCTGCCTAATGTTTTGAAAACAGCCCACATTACACCTGTTTATAAGCAAAAAGACCAACTAGAACTAGAAAACAATCGACCCATACCGGTCACACCAACACTAGCAAAAAATGTTGATCATTTACTACATGAACAACTAAATTTCAAAAGCAAAAGTCCTGTCTAGATACTAAAAGCAAAAGCAAAAGTCCTGTCTAGATACTATCAATTCATTAACTGAAAAAACAAACCAGTGCGTTGACGAAAACGAAATTGTTATCACACTTTTTTAGACTGAGCAAAGATTTTCAACTCAGCATTATGAATTTTTTTAGGAACAAAGAAATTTCGAATTGGGGAGATTACAAAAATTTTATTGAATTCATTTCTTTGTGATAGAAAACAGCGTGTTAAAAATGGGATCACAAAATCAGAAGAACAGATTAGGTTGTCATAAATCACAGTATCCCTCAGGGAACTGTGTCAGGGCCTTTAATTTTATACCTTGTGTCAACAACTTCAGTGAAGCTTTATCAACGAATTTTGATGTATTACAGTTTGCCGATGATACAGCAACTCTATGTTTGGTAAGGAATGAAGCAACTTTACAACTACAAGCTGACAATGCATTAAACAAGACAGATCAATAAATAAAACAAAACAGGTTAATTTTAAATGAGGAAAACCGGTGTTTTCTGAAAAACAAATACGATGCTGCCAGAGATCTACTTCTAGAGAAAAGAATTGTTCCCGCAGAATTCCAAATGAAAAGAATGTCAATAAATGAGCTTTTTAATATTCTTCAGCAAACAAAACACCACTCTAATAAACATTACAAAATTTTAGAGAACTTGCCAATTACTGTAAACAAACAAACTCATAACTTTTTCTTAGAACCGAACTCTGAGCAAAAATAGTTTAATGGTTCAACTGTCTGTGATTTTATTTGAAAATAGAGCAAATTTTCAATTTTAATTAGAAAAAAAAACGTGGATGACAAAATTTAAACAAAAAGTTATACAAGAAATGCATAAAACGACACGAAAGAGTTCCAATAGACAGGATGATAACAGGATTCAAATTCCCTTCTGATTACACCGTTAGTTTAATTACATGTTTCCGATTTTGTGATAAAAATAGTAGCCGTTACAGTTTTTTATTTGAATTGGTTCAGCTATGTTAAGTTTAATTTTAAAAAAATTAATTAGGCAGAACCAGAAACTTTTTTCAGAACTTCTTTCGATCTCAGAAAAAAATGAAAAAGGAAAAGGATTTCAGCAAATTCAATTTGTATTAAGAATGTAAAAAAATTCATTGGTAAAAATGCCACTGTTTTCCGAACCTATTCCTAAAAGACTTTTTTTTTCTGCTGAAGAATTTGAAAAAAAATGATCTCTTATATCGCACTGATTTCCAGTTTTTTGTATTAAAAATTTTGCCATCAGGTTCTCGTTTAGCTATTGTCTAATTGAATCATATAAAGAGAACTAAAATTAACTTTTAGTGATAATAGTCTTTTTTTGGTGAGCGTTCAGACTGTATGCTCTAAATCATGTACTAATAAATTTCGAGTTAATTCAGATTAAACTCGGAATATCTCAACACTGCAATTCATAAAAAGGGTGTTAGGTCAATTTACCAATTGCATTTAAACCAACCTGCCGTTTTACCCAATGCTATTATAACCAATGCCAACCTAACCAACTTACACTACTGCTAAAATTACCAGAAGGACTATTAAGCCGACTGTGTAAATAAATGGCACGTGGGACTTGATATGAAACTATCACAACTGAACATGGCAATAATTTTTCCATATGAATGTCTTAAATCAACGTTGTAAGAGCGACTGCTATTTTGTAATGATAGTTGAATAGAAAGATCAAAAAGAATTGGGTAAGTTTTTAATGGGCAAAATGGCAAGGGGTAAAGTGCCAATGGGTAAAAAGACAGGTTGGGTAAAATTACGTAGTTTAAAATGGCATTGTTTAAAACGAAATTGGGTAAGATGTTATGCAACTCCTAAAATGATGAGCCCGGAATGTGGATTCGTGGGCTCCGAGAGTTTTACGCGCACGTACATTACTGAAATTCCTTGTTTGAAGTTTCACTGTTGTGCAAAAAGTTCACGTTTGTGATGCTTTTAGTTGTACCTTAAAATCAATGGCAGAAATTCTCGCCGGAACAAACAAAGTCAACTCAATAAAAATTTAGTTTTAAACGCAAACAACGCGGTCAGTACTGACTAAGAATTGTTTATTAATCGATCGAAAAATAAAAGTGTTTATAACTAAATTGCCAAACATTTATAAAAAAACTAATACTACATATGAATTTCAACAAATGCATATAGGAGTTTGCACATGTTTTATTAAGGACAGATCTTCCAGTTAGTTGGTTTAGTTCACGAGAACACAAAAAATTTATCCACTTGTCATAACTTGTAATCATTTCATAACACTAAATTCAGAAATCGAAATTGACAAAACAAAACTGAATAAATTTCTATAGCTTATACTACATTCAAACAGGATGAGGATAATAAATTTTGGAAAAAATGAAAGAAATGCAAAAAAGCAGTCATTTGCACCAATTAAACTGAACTTAAGTCAAAAATTAACGTTGAAGGCAACGTGCTAATTGTTTTGTAAAATTATGTGTGAAGTCTGCAGTAAAAATGAACCCTATAAGACTCACCAAAAAACTTGAAATTAACGAAAAGAGCTAAAACAAGCACTTGTCAAATGAGCTTTCTTATCATTGATAGGCTTCATATAATGATTTCACAAGTAATAAATAGTAATAATTGCAAACAGTTAGCAACAATGGCACTAAAACTTTGCTATCTGAAAGCCAGATACGATACTGCCAGAGATCTACTTCTAGAAACTAAAATTTTTCTAGCAGAACACCAAAAAATAGTGTCATAAAATGAGTTCATCGATTTTTTTCAGCAAAAGAAATGACATTCTAATAAACTTTCAGAATTTTAGATAACGAGCCAACTATTGTGAAGAGTTGAGACAGTAACCTTTTCTTAAAACCAAAAAGTTGGTCAAAATGGAGTAATGGTTTAATTTCCCTTAACTTTATTCGAAAATGTAGACCAAATTGTAGACCATTGTTGAAGACGAATTTTTTTTAAAAAATCTTATAGCAGAAATGCATAAACAACACAAAGACAAGAAAAAGTTCCAATAGACAGATGAGTAACAGAATTCTTTCGGGTATCAGGATCGCGTTTTCATTAAATTATTTTCAGAAAACGGAACCTTTGTTTTTCATGAACTAGAAAATAAAAATGATTGATTCATAAATTGCTCACATGTAACATTGACCAAATGGTTAGTTTCATCAAAACATTTCTGAAATTTAAAAAAATCAGTAGCCATGACAGATATTAATTTGAATCTTTTCAGCTATGCTAAATTTCTTTTGAAAAAATTTGGGCAGAACCGAAAATTTTTTTACAACTTTTTTCTATCTCAGATATAAAAACGAAAAATGAAAAGGATTTCAGAACTTCTGTTTTGTAGGAAGAAAGTCAAAAACTCATTTGCCATTTGTTTCCAGATCTATGCCTATAAAGTTTCCTATTCTGCTGAAGAAATTGAAATAAATGATATCACATTTTGCATTGATTTCCGATTTTTTGGATAAAAGTTCTGACATCAGGTTCTCGTTTAGCTCTTGTCTAATTGAATCATGTAAAAAAAATTAAGAGTAGTTTTTAGTGATATCTGTTTTTATTTGGTAAGTGTTCAGATTAAAACCTCTAATAAATGTCGAGGTAACGCACTAACAAATGTCAGAAAAACTTAACACTGATATTCAAGAAAATGGTGTCAGGGCATTTTAGCCAATTCTGTTTTTACCTAACTTGCTTTTTACACAATGTCATTTTAACCAATGCCAAACTACCCAATTTACTTTTTTGCGGAATTTACCAGAAGGAATGTTTAGCGGACTATATAATTAACTTGCCCGTGTGACTTAATATGGAACTATGACAACCGAACACGGGATGATAATGTCCACATAAATAATTCAAATAAACCCTGTAATATCGACTGCTTAATCCAATCTGATAATTGAACGAAAAGATCGAAGAGCATTGGGTAAATCGATAGTGGTTAAATTGACATTGCGTAAAGTGACATTGGGAAAACGTCAGGTCGGGTAAATGGCGTATGGTAAAATGGCATTATGTAAAATAAAATTGAGTAGAATGTCATGTAGCCTAAAAAAAAATTTTAAAAAATGATCGGAGAGAATGGATTTTTGGTGTCTGAACGCTATGTGCGAACGCACATTACTGAACCTGATTGTTTGAATTTTTTACTATTGGGCAAAAAGAACATTTTTTGGGTATTTTTATTTGTACATTAAGATAATGGTAAAAAATTTGCGCAGAAACAGACAAAGCAAAGTCAATTTCACAAAAATTAAGTTATAAACGCAAACAACGCGTTCGTTACTCACCAAGAAGTAGCCATGAATCGATCGATAAAAAAAGTGTTAAAAACTAATTTGCAAAACATTCATAAAAGAACTTGTACTACAAATCAAATTCCCCAAATACATATAGGAGTTTGCATATTATTCATAAAACGCTCATCTTCCACCAGTGTATTTATTTCACGAGAACGCAAAAAATTTTTGATTTATAAATTTCTAAGCTGTAACATTAATCGAGTGGTTAGTTTTATTTAAATGTTTCAGATAAAAAAAATTAGTAGCCGTGACAGTTGTTAAATTGAATTTTTTCAGCTATTTTAAATTTCGTTAAAAAACATTTAGGCAGAATCAAAAATTGTTTTCACAACTTGTTTTTATCTCAAATATGAAAATAAAAAATGAAAAGGATTTCAGAAGTTTTGTATTGTGAGAGGAAATTTAAAAAATCTTTCGCCATTTGTTTCCAGATCTTTTCCTATAAGATTTAGCAAAATTCCGCCATCCAGTTGTCGTTTAGCTACTGTCTAATTGAAAAATTTTAAAAAAAATAAAACTAACGTTTAGTGATATCTGTTTTCATTTGTGGAGTCTTTAGATTATATGCTTTAAATCATGCACTAATAAATGTCGAGATAATTCAGAAGAGAAGTCGGAAAACCTCAACACTCTAATTCATAAAAATAGTGTCAGGCCATTTCCATTTTACCTAACCTGCCAATTTACACAATAGCATTTTAACCAATACCACCCTACCCAATTTACCTGATTGTTAGTGTTACAAGAAGTACTTTTAAGCCGACTATTAAAAAACAGGCCCCTGGGACTTGATATGAAACTATCAGAACCGATCATGGGTTTATATTGTCCACATAAATAATTCAAATAATGTAAAAGAAACCAATTTGTCAAAGTAAAATTACTTCCGATATTTAAAACAAACGTTTTCGAACATTACGTTCATCGACAGGTTGAAACAGTTTCACAAATTGTTAAGGGATAAAATGAATAAGTGTTTACATTTGTCTGAGACCACAATTAAAACATTTCTAGGACCTATTCTAATAAATTCAATTAACAATTTTATCCTTTATAGAATATTTAGCCTATTTACAACTCATATTTACATCTGTTCTCAATTTCTTTAAAGAGATTCATATCCGTATTTTTCGATTTTGGCCATGTTTTTGTATTTTTAGGGGTATTCCGAATTTGCCCTAACCCTAAGTATCCCTCTTGTGGAGGTTTTGCACGAAATGTTTTTTGCCCTATGTATCCTATTCTAGTCAAAATTATGATTTGAACTAATATTTTAGCGTGAATTTTCGCCCCCTATTTTCATCGCGTGTGTTTAATGCCGGCTTCAGTTTGCTGATGTATATAGCTTCGATTGTCATTAGCTTTTCTACTGTCCGACGGAATTTTCCATTCAATGTCATTCGTGGCGCCACAATGTTCAACCAGATGTTGACCCACCTGTGAATCCTTCTTTTGATGTACTGCTGTCCTGGTGGTATCATGCCGGTTTGTTTACCCAACATAGATGGATCCGCATCCATTACATTTTATCTCATATACCACGTGGGATTTCAGGTCTCTATCGAAAGACGATTTCAGGGTGGGGAGGCATGATCTTATTTTGCGCCTTATAAAAACCACTTGCAATTCGCATAGTTTCTTCAATTTGCTTGCAAAGTTTTGAGTGAGGTTGCCTCTGTATTGAAGAAAAATTGTTGGGTTTTCATGGCTTATAATTCAAATAATCCTTGTAATAGCGACTGCTTATTTGTAATCTGATAATTGAACGAAAAGATCAAAGATTATTGGGTAAGTTGTTATTGGGTAAAATGACGTTGCGTAAAGTTACATTGGGTAAATGGTAGTTCGGGTAAAATGGCGTAGGGTAAAATGGCGTAGGGTAAAATGGCTTTGAGTAAAATGAAATTAGGTAAAATGTCAAGTAACCTATAAAATAAAAAATGAGCAAAAATGATGATGTGGAATTGCCGTGTCGGAACGTTATGTGCGAACGCACATTACCGAACCTGATTGATTGAAGTTTTTACTATTGGGCAAAAAGTACAAGTTTGTGGTATTTTTAGTTGTACTTTAAGATAATGGTAAAAAATTTGCACAGAAACAGACAAAGCAAAGTCAATTTCACAAAAGTTAAGTTATAAACGCAAACAACGCGTTCGTTACTCACCAAGAAGTAGCCATGAATCGATCGATAAAAAAAAGTGTTAAAAACTAATTTGCAAAACATTCATAAAAGAACTTGTACTACAAATCAAATTCCCCAAATACATATAGGGGTTTGCATATTATTCATAAAACGCTCATCTTCCACCAGTGTATTTATTTCACGAGAACGCAAAAAATCTTTGATTTATAAATTTCTAAGCTGTAACATTAATCGAGTGGTTAGTTTTATTTAAATGTTTCAGATAAAAAAAATTAGTAGCCGTGACAGTTATTAAATTGAATTTTTTCAGCTATTTTAAATTTCGTTAAAAAAATATTTAGGCAGAATCAAAAATTGTTTTCACAACTTGTTTTTATCTCAAATATGAAAATAAAAAATGAAAAGGATTTCAGAAGTTTTGTATTGTGAGAGGAATTTTAAAAAATCTTTCGCCAATTGTTTCCAGATCTTTTCCTATAAGGTTTAGCAAAATTCCGCCATCCGGTTGTCGTTTAGCTACTGTCTAATTGAAAAATTTTTAAAAAATAAAACTAACGTTTAGTGATATCTGTTTTCATTTGTGGAGTCTTTAGATTATATGCTTTAAATCATGCACTAATAAATGTCGAGATAATTCAGAAGAGAAGTCGGAAAACCTCAACACTCTAATTCATAAAAATAGTGTCAGGCCATTTCCATTTTACCTAACCTGCCAATTTACACAATAGCATTTTAACCAATACCACCCTACCCAATTTCCTTGATTGTTAGTGTTACAAGAAGTCTTATTAAGCCGACTATTAAAAAACAGGCCCCTGGGACTTGATATGAAACTATCAGAACCGATCATGGGTTTATATTGTCCACATAAAAATTTCAAATAATGTAAAAGAAACCAATTTGTCAAAGTAAAATTACTTCCGATATTTAAAACAAACGTTTTCGAACATTACGTTCATCGTCAGGTTGAAACAGTTTCAGAAATTGTTAAGGGATAAAATGAATAATTGTTTACGTTTGTCTGAGACCACAATTAAAACATTTCTAGGACCTATTCTAATAAATTCAATTAACAATTTTTCTCTATATAGAATATTTAGCCTATTTATAACTCATATTTACATCTGTTCTCAATTTCTTTAAAGAGATTCCTATCCGTATTTTTCGATTTTCGCCATGTTTTTGTATTTTTAGGGGTATTCCGAATTTGCCCTAACCCTAAGTATCCCTCTTGTGGAGGTTTTGCAAATTTCGTTTTGTCATGCACGAAATGTTTTTTGCCCTATGTATCCTATTCTAGTAAAAATTATGATTTGAACTAATATTTTAGCGTGAATTTTCGCCCCCTATTTTCATCGCGTGTGTTTAATGCCGGCTTCAGTTTGCTGACGTATATAGCTTCGATTGTCATTAGCTTTTCTACTGTCCGACAGAATTTTTCATTCAATGTCATTCGTGGCGCTACAATGTTCAACCAGATGTTGACCCACCTGTGAATCCTTCTTTTGATGTTCTGTTGTCCTGGTGGTATCATGCCGGTTTGTTTACCCAACATAGATGGATCCGCATCCATTACATTTAATCTCATATACCACGTGGGATTTCAGGTCTCTATCGAAAGACGATTTCAGGGTGGGGAGGCATGATCTTATTTTGCGCCTTATAAAAACCACTTGCAATTCGCATAGTTTCTTCAATTTGCTTGCAAAGTTTTGAGTGAGGTTGCCTCTGTATTGAAGAAAAATTGTTGGGTTTTCATGGCTTATAATTCAAATAATCCTTGTAATAGCGACTGCTTATTTGTAATCTGATAATTGAACGAAAAGATCAAAGATTATTGGGTAAGTTGTTATTGGGTAAAATGACGTTGCGTAAAGTTACATTGGGTAAAATGGTAGTTCGGGTAAAATAGCGTAGGGTAAAATGGCGTAGGGTAAAATGGCTTTGGGTAAAATGAAATTAGGTAAAATGTCAAGTAACCTATAAAATAAAAATTGAGCAAAAATAATGATGTGGAATTGCCGTGTCGGAACGTTATGTGCGAACGCACATTACCGAACCTGATTGATTGAAGTTTTTACTATTGGGCAAAAAGTACAAGTTTGTGGTATTTTTATTTGTACTTTAGGAAAAAAGGCAAAAATTGGCGCTGAAACAGACAAATCAACAAAAATTTCATACAAACCAAGTTTTTAACGTTACCAACGCGGTCGGTACTCACCAAAAAGGGGTTATGAATCGATTGAAAAATAAAAAAGCTTATAGCTTTCAAAATCAAAAAATTTGCGATCGAAAATTTTGCAATTATAATTATACTGCCACAACTGAATTTCTCCAAATACATATAGAAGTTTTCATGTTTTGTGTATAGGACTCATCTTCCACAAGTTTGTTTATTCCACTAGAACACAAAAAAACTCACCGACCTGTCAAAATTAGGTGTCCTGTCTATATCACTAGGAGTATTATTAGATAATCCGAAATTTCAAACTATAGTAATTATCGCATAACAATAATTTCAATAATCGAAACTGACATTAAAACAAAACTGAAAGAATTTTTATAGCGAACAATATATGCCAATAGGATAGGGATAATAAATTTTACAAAAAAAGGAAAGAACCAAAAATTAAGCAGTCATTTGCACCAATTAAACTGAATGTAAATCGAAAGTTAACATTGAAGGCAGCGTGCTAATTGTTTTGTAACATGATATGTACACTTTGCAATAAAAGTGGACTCCATAAGGGTGACCTAAAAATTTCATAAAATAGCTGTAATGAAAATCAACAGAAAGAACTAAAACAAATACAGCAAACTTAGTTTTTTTCTAACTAAACAACCTAAATTATCAAGTCCACATCGATGCAAGTTAAGTTCTTGGTCAAATGAGCTTTCATATCTTTGATAGGTTTCGTATAAAAAAGCTTTCAAAAGTTATAAAAAGTAATAACTGCAAACAATTAGCGACAAAGGCAATAAAAAATGATAAAACGGGGAATTTATGTCTGTTAAACTGCTAATATCAGGCCGACAGTTAGACAATTATATGCTAGTAATGAATTGACACTTGTCACTTCGTGTCTCGGCAGTTTGAATTGAAATAGTTGACACGAACTTAAACATCACAAGAGCGAGATGAAACACTTAACAAGACAGACATTCATGCGATTTTGATGTCCGCATTGAAAAAAGTTGCCCATAATGTTGAAAATTGATGGCGGTCATTTTAGATCCCAATAATTAGCATACTCAATGAAATGAAAAGAGAACCAGAACCGAATGCTTAAATTTTGGCCGAACATTGATCGGTTCTAATAAAAGTACAAAAACGAGGAGATTAAATTAAATCGGTCATCGTCGCTTGATTATGGGGGTTGAGCGGCGGGTTATCTCCGAAACCGCAACTCCCCCCCCCCCCCCCCCCTCAACCCCCCCCCCTCTCCCACAACGGACGGGCATTACACTGAATATGCTGTTTTATGAGCAGGTTTCACAAAAAAAGTCGGTTAAATTAATAATAATAAATTGCTGCTCAGACAGAATCTAAGGACATTAATTCAACAATCAATTTAACACATCACTCAGATATCTGACAGACCTTCCAATGAGAAGAAGCCTAATAAGTGATGCCTTGAAGCAGTTGAAAGATACCTAGTACTAGTATGGACTCCTTCTTCGAACTTAAGAGCTCTCCGATTTGTCAAATAATTTTCATCACGGAAAAAGCCTTTAAAATGTACTGAAGAAAAAAGTGTGCCTAAAAACGACAAATGACAGCTCGTGAAATATTTGTCTTTAAATGTAATTTTATAGTATTCTGCTCTGTGACCGTTGGGTTTTAATAGGGTTTGAATATACAATGTTAAGAATAATCCCAAAATCAATAATTCATGGGCTAATCTGCTATTCACCCGTCTGATATAGCGACCCTAATTTTTTAAATTGCATTGGTTGGGGAAGGGTCTTATTCCCAGAAGAAGATGAGTATTGCTGTTCCGCCATTCCATCTCATCTATTAGAAAACTGTTCACGCGTAGCCTTTTCTAACTCAAAATCCTCGCAATTTTCTAGCAATTGAAGCCCTCCTTAATTTTTTCGTCAATCAAATAGTGAAAAGGCAAAATTAGCCAAAGAATGCGATTCATTTTGGTTTTGATTTTGGGATTGTGTTTTTCGATGTATTTTCCTAGTTCTTGTTCATAGAATTTTTTCTAGTCAAAATGTTAGTTGCATGTATTTTTGGGACGTTTGTGAAAAAATGAATAAAGTTGGGAAATGGATTTAAAATTGGTGAAAACTTTTCAGTAGTATTTTAAACTATCGAAGAAATCAGGCTAAATCTGTTGATCTCCATTGAGCAGTAACACTGCATCTCTATGGTCCTCTGGCTTTCAGCGCCAAAATTTAATACCTGCGCAACTGATTAACAAAAAATTTGCAAAACTGGCAAACCAATTGGACAAAAGCAAAGGTTTAAAGCATAGTCAACTTTAAGCCCACCCCATGGGAAACATTAAAAGTTTAACAGCACTTACCCGAGTTGGGCCCCCAGTGACATCTACTTTATGTTCTCTTGTGTATCTTTTCCCAGCAAAAACAATGTGTAATGTAAATTTCGTATGGTATTTTGATCTGTTCAGAAATATATTATAGTATTAGGCTGCAAAAAAAACATCCTCTAACTTTGGGAAAAAACGCTAGGGCTCAGAATTGAAAAACTGTTCAAAATACCAAACAGTCATTCTCCATTTCGACTTTATTTTGATCTTTACATCATTTCCGCTCTTAATTTTGACAGCGAGAGGAAAGAAGTGAACGCGGAGTCAAGTGCAGTACTGGGCAAGTCGTGTTACAAATCTCATTTCATTACTGATTCAGAGCTATGATCATGTCCGTTTTACACTTTTCACTCTTGTACATGTCTTGGCCATGTTTTGCAAGTCTAAATTTAGGTCTTGGTCAAGACTTGGCAACTCTAAATCCAAGTCGTGGCCAAGACTTGGCAACTCTATCCAAGTCTTAGCCAAGACTTGCAACTCAAAATCTAAGTCTTCGATAAGACTTGGCATGTTTAAATTCAAGTCTTGGCAAGTCAGAAATAGGCACGGAAAACACAAAATTTAGCCAAAAATTGGTCGAAAATAGGTCCGGAAAAGACAAAATTTAGCCAAAAATTGGTCGAAAAAAGGTCCGGACAACGCGGAAAATAGCCACAAAATTGTCGCAAATAGACCTGTAAAACGCAATGTGAGCCCATGTGTCAAAAATAGGTCCGGTAAACGCAAAAATTGCACTAATTGATTACACGACAACATCATAGCCGAATCATGGCCATTTTGGTCATTTTGCACAATTACACAGTTTCGGGACTTACTCCAACTGCCCCTGGTTTCTGTGTCAACACTTCCGTAGTTTTGTAAAAATGGGTCCATTGATAACATGGGAATAAATCGGGAATAAGCAACAAATTCAATCAATTTTTGCAAAAATCGGGCGAAAACGAGCTGAAACGACTGCAAAATGGCTGAAACCAAAACGACTTACAACTCACTAGTGGCTGCGGTTTGTTTAAAAAGCATCCAGAGAAAGGGACCAAAATTTAATACCCAAACGTGGCACGTTACGAAATTTTTGGAATTAAATTTTTTCAAACAAAATCTTTTGAAAAGTTGATCTTGACTTGGGACCCAATTTTCAAGTGTTATCCAAGTCTTGTCCAAACTTTGTCGGACTTGTAAGACTTGCAATTAGACTTATACTGCACTGAAACAAACTAAGACTTCGTTCCGTGTGGCTTTCATAAATTATTGCCCAACTTCAAAACGACTTGTTATTTTTTCGCGTATAGGAAAAACATTTTTTTCATGGTGTCCGTTTTTTACTGAAAAATTTACAAAATTTTAACAGATTTCAGCATAATTGTGAAAATATCTCAAAAAATAGCGCAAACTTTGAATTAGTTTTTAACTAGATAGCTGTCAAATATGTTTTCAGTTTTTCAAGGAAGATAATATACGTCGATTAGAAATAGTTGTATACTGTTTTAAACGCTTGAGCGATACCAAATAGCAATACTTTATTGCCAGAGTATACGTTACCTCTTTAAGAAAACAAATATGAATGCCATCATAATAACCAAAAATTCATTTTACAAAAAATAAAGAAAACTTTTTCAAATCAAAATTTGCTTCTCCTGAGGTTCTAACAGCCAAACACTTTTTTGGTCGGAGGAAAGCCAACAGTAAAAATTTTATTTTAATCATCTTTTCTGCACGAATTGAAATATTGCGAAAAGTTTAAGAACAGCTATTATAAAAGAAAAAAATAATACCTGCAAGTTTTTCAGTGTAACATTTATTCCGCAAGGTTAAAAAGCGGAACCATTAAGCTAATTTAAACATTTAACAAACAATTTGAGCCCTAAAGTATCTTGAAGCAAAACCTTTATACTTTTAGCGAAGATACTGTCCCACTTTTTTTTGTTTTTCCCTGAAAACGCTGAGAAACAAACAAACAGCTCTAGACACTATTAGGGCAGGTTAATACTCCAAACTGGTCACTTTGTGATCAATTTAGTCTTTGCAAAACGGATAAAACTTTGTATCACTAAATTTATACAGCAAACTTTAATTTTTGAATGTTTGAGTTCATCAGGTCCTAATCGATGACACTTTGGCACATGTGATGTCTATGATTTTCATCTAAAAAACTAGTTCAATTAGGTTAATGTGACAAAAAAAATTACAAAATCCAAAAAGACGGGCAAAATGATTACTATCAATAAACACTAGTAAGAAAAATGCTCACTTTTTGATGTGATCCAATCTTGCCGGACGAGAAATAACGGGTTCAAAGAATTAATAATGGAGGACTTTGTTTTTAGGACTGGACAGTATAATTTTCTGGACGTCTTTGAATTTACAAAATCTCAGATAACCTTCTTGGGTTAATTATTATACGAGAATCGAAGTAATCGTACTAAGTCATATATGGTTTTATTGTTTCTTTGTAATTATACCAAGAACATTGATTAGGTTTTTCATTCATACTAAGAAATGCATTAGTTCTATGATTCTTTGTAGTCATACAGACAATGTAAGCAATCTTGAATGTAAACAAACAATCTTGAATGCCACCTAACTGTTCGTAACCGGATATATCATAAGCTGACAAGGTTGGTAATACTTTTCATTCTTACATTGCTGAAACCAGCTCAAAATGGCGAATAGTGGTCCAGCATAACTTGTCAGCTTATGAACATCAATTATTGAGTGAAGCACTATGGAACCATAAATCATCTTTGTATGATTACCGAGAATATTCAGCGCGGTGTGTTCTGGTTCGGAGCTCTTAAAGTGTTGCATTTTTGACGCCTTTCTATAAAAAAGAACAGGAAAAAAGTAGAACATTTTGAAAACTTGAATATGACTTGAACGTATTTGAGCACATATCGCTTATAAAATAGTTTACATTTTGACATTATAAAAATAAATTGTTCTAACTTTGACGTAGCTTTTGTCGTGAAACTATAGTGCGCAAAAGCACCCCACCCATGATATTTGGTAGACAAACTATTTGGACGAAACTTCAGATAGTTAAGCAGTCACTATTTGCCGGCAAAATTTTTCGTTGTTTCAGATTGTGCAACAAATATTCTATTTCTTCTACTGATGGGCTTTCAAAACGAGACAGGAGGAGCAAATTTTCCTTCCAACCAAGTTCGTCCATTCGCACGTTTGGGCTGGTTTCATACGGGAAATTGAAGCAGAGATAAAACACCAAAAATTGATCGTCTGCGTAAATTATCGTCAAGAAAAGTTTCCCAACGAAATAGCTACTTAGTGCCACGTATTTTGAGCCAGTACCAAGCGAAAATATGGCATATAGAGATCCTTTGACGTTGGATGGTTGTATAAGTTGTAATACTCGCTTCCCATTTGGATTGACAGGACGTAGCAAATTGCAGGGTCCACTAATGTTCAGACCAAATCCACCTAAAGGACAATTCCAGGGGCTATGAAACAGTTCCGAAGCACCATCTAATGATTTCACATCATTGACCGAAATAATTCCAGGTCGAGGTTATAGTTTGTGCTCGTTTATGACGCAGACCGTTTTTGAACGCACACAGGGGGTATGGTGCGTTCAAACATACACAGGCGAGGAATTTTTTTGAACGAGCAACATAAACGCACCAAGTACTTACGGTCGAGCCAAAGTCTGCCCCATAGACGAGCCAAAAACTGCCCCATAGACGCACCAACTCTGCAACATAGACGAGCCAAAAACTGTCCCATAGACGCACCACTTCTGCAACATAGACGAGCTAGACACGTGCATCCGGTTGATCTCTCAGACCCAACAAGCAAAACAAGAACTTAGAAGAATTTACATTTGAAATATGAATCATTAGCACCCAAAATTGAACCCCCCCCCACATTTTTTTAAAATCAGTGCTGTTATCTACAAGAAGTCGACTCAGCAGTGTGTTGCTGTGGGGGCCGAAGTCTCACCGAGTGGAAAAACTCTATCAGTCTCAAGTTGCAGATTCCCCGGTGAGATAATTCCAGTTTTTGGTACTGTGGCAGTCTATAAAGAGAAGATGTAGTATATTGTTTTCTTATAAACAGTTTTTCGCACGCTCAAAAATGAAGTACAATTTAAGAGCAAAAGAAGCTTTGTCAGACATTCGTTCCGAGAATGAGGTAAATCCCATCCCAAGCAGTGGTTTAACTCAACCGATGTCCAACCTTACATTAGAAAATAAGTTCCACATTTCACCTGGCTCTATTTTATTCATTCCTGACACAGCCGACAAATTATATAAGATCCAGGTATTAGAACATCTTTTGGAAGAAACGAAAGTTAGATACATTGGATGGGGCCCTGATTACGACTCTTGGTTCAACTCAAAATCAATATGGTCCTATTGGTGTTTCAAAAAACCTTTAAGTAAATTGAAAAGAATCTCCAAGGAACTATCAGACAAAATTGACGATCTGCTAATTAATGCCGAGAGCGCACTCTATGTAAACGAAGCATTAACCGGTTTGAACTCCGAAAGAATTAGAACAGATGGTAACGTTCCAGATATAAAAACGTTGCTTCACACTAAAGTCCCGACTATCCGCTATGTCCCTATCAATGTACGGTACAAATGGTCAGAGCTTTTCTCTGACGTCATTACTGATTGCATTGAAGATCCTAATACAGAACTAAACTGGAGAAAACTCTTCGGATTGTCTAAATGCATTTTACGTGCCAGTAACAGAGGCGGGCAAAAACACAGGCGGAACAACGACCAAAGAATACTAGAAAGAATTAATCGCTGGAACAGCGGAGACTTTGGAGGGCTATGGAACGAAGCTTGCTCTTTGAAACAATCAAAACGATCAAACGATACAAACTCCGAAGAGATTATCAAACGTGCAAAAAATTTGTGTTTCCAGGGCCAATATGGCAGAGCAGCAAAAGTTTTGGCTTCTGATGGTTTTGCACCAGTCAACAAGGCAACTCTCGACAGTTTGAAAAAATTGCATCCCCCTGAAGAAAAGCCTATTGTAGTCCAAAATTTTTCATCACAAGCCTATCAATTCAGTGAGGAAAATGTTTCGGAACAGCTGAACTCGTTTTCAAGATTTACAGCAGCTGGTCCTTCAAAAATGTTTCCCGAACATCTTTTGCATGCTGTACACTGTACCGCTTCAGATCAGTCACAAGTTGCTTTGAGAGTACTGACTAAGCTTGTAAACATAAGCTGCCGTGGGGAACTTCCCGAATTTGTTTCACAAGCTCTATGTAGTGCATCTATATCAGCCTTGCTGAAAAAGAAAGGAGGTATTCGCCCTATTGCAGTCGGAGAAGTCTTGAGAAGGCTAATAGCTAAATGTTTAGCCAAGGAAGCAAATTTAGAAGCAAAGGAACTTTTCCAGAGCCTGCAATTGGGTGTGGGAGTGAAGGGAGGAGCGGAAGCCATCATACATTCGACTAAGATTTCGTATGAAAAAATATCGTATGAAAAAAGTTCCTCGGGTATTTTGCAAATTGACTTTTGCAATGCATTCAATTCGATAAAACGCAGTGAAATGCTGAAAGCCGTTGCAAATTCAATGCCAGGCATTGCTGCTTTTACCAATTCCTGTTATTCACAACACAGCCAATTATTCTATGACAAATCTGTTGTTAGCAGTGAAAGCGGTATCCAACAAGGCGACCCATTAGGCCCTTTGCTTTTCTCTCTGACGCTCTGGCCCATTATAGAGAAAATTCAGGAAACTTCGCCAGAGCTTCAACAGCATTCCTGGTATCTAGATGACGGTGTCTTGGTGGGCTCAGAGGACGATCTCATTAGATCTTGGGATCTTTTATGCCAGCTCGGACCTGATCGCGGCCTCCACATCAGGGTCGATAAGTGCGAACTGTGGTCCACGGTAGATTTAGACAGACTAGATACAAGAATAAAACGAAATGATATTTCGGGCCTTGAGGTTCTTGGAGCTGCGTTAGGAACCCCAGAGTTTGTCTGCATGAAACTTAACGAAAGGATAAGGAAAATAGGGGTACTTTTCGAAAAGTTGGACTATCTTGATGACCCTCAGTGCGCCCTAGGTATCCTACGCCACTGTATTGGGTCCCCCAAAATGGTGTATTCTTTGCGCTGTCAAACGCCCACACGTCCAGTTATTGAATCCCTAAAAGAATTTGATGCCCAACAGCGCGAAAAACTTGAGAATATCCTTGGAACTGTTCTTCCAGAAGAATCCTGGACTCAAGCAACCCTACCCATAACCCTTTCAGGTTTGGGTGTTCGCCAATGCCAAGACCAGTATAAAGCATCATACATTGGCTCTGTTCTCTCCTCTGAAGATCTTGTTTCCAAAATAACTGGTGAGAGCCCAAAAAACTGCCAAGTTTTTCAGGATCTTTATTCCAGTATAGCTCAACTGGACATTTCAAACCTCTCACAAAAGACGATTCAGCATTCTCTTGATAATGAAAAATTTCATGTTCTCAAAGAGAATCTAGCCTGTGAGAGAGAATCCGCCCGACTTCTCTCATTGTCTGTCCGACATGCTGGAGCTTGGTTGTCTGCTCCCCCCATTCCAGCTATTGGGCTTCATATGGCACCAAATGAGTTTAGAATTAGTGCAAAGTACAGGTTGGGTGTCCCTGTCTACGACGCCGAAAGGAAGTGTCCGTTCTGTAAAGCAGGAGTTCTTGACATCTATGGGGATCATGCCATTGCGTGTCACGGTCGGGGAGACGCAATTGCAAGACATGACCGTATTCGAGATAAATTAGTGTCTGCTTGCTCATCTGCGAATCTCTCAGCAGTAGTGGAAAAAAAGAACCTAATTCCAGAAAGCCAGTCACGCCCTGGAGACATCTTTGTCCCTACTTGGAAAGCGGGAAAACCTGCTGCATTTGATGTAACTGTTACTTCGTCGCTGCAATCCAACTCTCTCACTAATGCGGCTACAAAGGCAGGATACGCATTTGATGCAGCAGATGAAAGAAAATATTGTCTCCACGACGATAACTGCGCAAAGATGGGAATCACATTTGTTCCCCTTGCAATTGAAGTTCTTGGCGGGATATCGGCAACCTTCAAGAAAACACTCAAGCGGTTGGCTGTGTTAAGTGACAATCGTTCCTTCCAAGCGCAGGGGTTGTCTGTAGCTTTCTGTAAACTAATGCAATCCTTGTCAATCACCGCTATTCGGGGATCAGCGGAAATGTTGCTGGCACGGGCTCCATAGTAGACTGTTTTGCTTTTTGGGTGCTCGACTGCTCGGAGGGGAGATGGTTGATCCAGTACTGTTGCAATCATTGTCGACAGATATGATCAAGGGGTCTGCCTCAATGATTTTGACACGCTCTTTATGGCCAGATTTAACAAATTCAGAATCAGAAGAGTCGAGATTGGCCTTTAATGATAAGTCGCCAAAACGATTGCAACAAACGGGAGACTTATCAATGTGCAGTTCTAGTATTTTTTATTCTTACCTGACCAAAGTGGGGAGAATAAAAACATACATTTTACATGTGAAAAATAAAAAAATGCCGACGAAATGAGATTCATAAACTGTTGATCGGTTGTATTGACAATCACCGTTTTGTTAACCAAGTTAATTACTTTTGGTTCTAGTGTTTAATTTAACCTTTTTAAACATCTTTTTATAGCAGTTCTGTCGGAAAATTGTCTCAAGTTGATTGAAAAAATCAACTTTTTGAGATTTTCCAGTATGTTCTGGGTGTGTTCCCCTCCTCCTTTTCTCAACCGGGCTGGGGACCGGCTGCGGCGGAGTTACAAACAAACAACTATAGGAGAATTGAGTAGAGCACTAGCTAAAAAACTAGGCTCGAAAAGCTCTCTCCAAAACAGAAACACTAAACAGACCAGAGAAAGTATAAAATAATAATAAAAGTATAATAATATCAAAAATATAATAATAAAAATAATATAGATTAAAACCAGAATGAACAGAGATTTAAAAGACCTACCCGGCGATTCTGGAATTTTTATAGTGTAAGATCTGATAAGATGCTGATCAAAAAATTTTAAGGTGAACTTTAATCGTGTAAGAGCAGATAAGATAAGATAATTATCAGATCTTTGTTCAATTTTTAAGATAATTGTTCAATTTTGCTGAATTGTAATCTTATAAGATCTGATAAGTATCTTATCAGATCGTACACGATAAAAGTTCACATAGGGCAGAATTTTTGTCGTGTAAGATCTGATAGGACATGTGTCAATGATTTCAATATAACCGTATAACGTAGTCAAGTTCCCATGAAAAAATAATCGGTCTACTAAGCAACTATGAAACAAAGAAATGTTTGTTGATTCTTTTTCAGTGGCAAATTTATTGTGAGTCTTGACTAAGTACTATGGTTAAAATTAGAGCGGTCCAAGATATTTTTGGTCTTTGAAGAAAATTTTTTAGCTTGATTTGATAATCACCGCTTCAGAGAAAGCCCCTGACACTCGCATAACCTTTTGCACAATATATTGTAAGTCTTAAAAACAGTATAAGATACTTTTCTTGTTGTTGCCCAGACACTTAAGTGTTGCATGCTGTGGCTTTTCGGCTACTACTTGAAAGCAACTCTGAATTATCTTCAATATGAAGAACATGCCATACTTCAAGAATTTTCATTGTATAAGATCTGATAAATCTTATCAAAAAATTGAGTCATAGCTTTCCGAATGTAGATCCTTTTAAGATTCTTATAATATCTTACAGGGTAAACACTTTTCGTTAGGCAGGATTTTATGTTGTTAGATCAGACAGAAGTAACTTTTATCGTGCAAGACCTTATCAGACCTTATAAAATTTTTTTATTGTGTAAGTCCTGATAAAATGTCCTACAAAGTCTTAGTTAGACGACGCATAATTGTATAAGCACTTATCAGACAATTTTGTAAGACAATTGTGAGATCTTAAACGATAAATTTTTTCAGATGTCTGGGGTTATTTCTTTTCTTTTACTTTGTCTTTACATGAAAAAATTCAGAAGGCAAATACCATGAATCATTTTTTAAATGAATCGGTAAATTAAGTTGTTGCCTTGTTTTCAATTAATTCAATGTACTATAGGCAAACCTGATATTCCCGGGTCATTTACGAACTGGAATGATTCTAAAGATCGTTTCCGTTTGTATCCATCTTGCAAGACTCTTGCAATATTTGCATCCATCTTGCAAGATGTTGAATCCGGACAAGACAATTTCCATTGATTTTGGTTTTGTAACATGTTTAATAATTTTTTGTTTGGATTGATATCTTGAAAGTTTCTTGCGCGAATCTTGCAAGTTTTGAATCATATTGCGATATTCTTGCAAGAATTGAATCCGCTCATCACAAGGGAACCAGCGCGATTCAAGACGCTAGAAAACATATATATAATTTTTGGATTTTTTGCAATTTTTGGATTTTTTGTTCGACCTAGCTCAGGGTGATTTAAAGTATTCTAGGTCTGGTTGGATTGGTTTCTGTGGCTGCTCTCCCATTGGGCCCTTCCTGTTCTTAAGCAAACAAAATTTAGACATCAAGTTCATTACGATCCAG
This sequence comes from Convolutriloba macropyga, assembly GCF_964194025.1. Taxonomy (NCBI): domain Eukaryota; kingdom Metazoa; phylum Xenacoelomorpha; order Acoela; family Convolutidae; genus Convolutriloba; species Convolutriloba macropyga. Next base: position 26,013,121 of record NC_134471.1, read on the forward strand.
CGCTGCTTACGAGCCAGCCAGCCAGGCTTAAACGGCTCATTTTTATCTGTTCAACTCTGCAAAACGTATTTTGATTAATGTAAAAAAAGGCCTGACACTGTGGGATAAGACGACAAACAGTCGATAATACTAATTGGAGTTTTCTATCAAATAACAGGTTATAGTAGATTATACTATAATAAAAATTTATATTTGGTATTATGGTTTAGAATGCTTTCGTATCATATTACCACAAATTAGCGCAAAAGAAAGTAAAATTTATTGGTAGGGGCCAGTAATGCCAGAAAAAAAAGCGAACCACAGGTCAAATTTCGAGTCAGACTGAACAAAACCTGGGTGACGCCAAAGGTCTATGCAAGCCCAAGGCCGTGCAAAAATGCGTGGGGTCTATAACAAAAAACATCCAATCAAAATTCTTTTCTGTTCATCAGACTCAATATTTTAAAAAGCAGTTATTCGTTCAGAAAACAAGCTTGTGAGGTACTTTAACCACCTACACTTTGTTATTGGTTGCTACAGATAGTCTGAACATAGACTAAAAATCATTATAATCAGTTTTTACAAAAGAGGGGACCTTGGCACTTTTTGGCCCAGATCTCTTCATATAGAATTTGAACGTTGACTAGAGCCCAATATCTTCATAGTACTCCAAAAAAGATGGTTTAACACCTGTCTTGTTTCGGCCGCAAGTTGCTAAAAACAGAAGGCCGAGTTTGGGCCAGAACAAACAGACCATAAACTTGGACTTGGGCCTGGCGGTTTGAGCTACACCAAAATGGTAACCGCCATTTGGATTTTATTTGACAGGGAGGCTCGTTAATATGGGTTTGCACATAATGTTCCGACCCGAGCTCATCTACATTTTTGACTTAATTGTCAATCAAAGAAGAGATAATCAATAATAGATGTTTGGGTTTAAAAAAATCGTTACGCACGCAAGCAAATAAATTAATCACTAAACCATGCCTCATTACATGCCTCGCTCAAACGAAAAATCTACGAGGAAAATATAAACAAAAAATATAAGCAAAGAATTTCATATCAAAAACTTAATGCCCAAATTTAAAAGCACCTAGTAACAACGTCAAAATGCAATCAGAAAAAACCTTATCTTAACAAATTTTCTTAACTATACAGCAGACGGGAGCTTTTCCTAATGGGACTAGGTTACAATTCGACAAAGAGAAGACAAAATGAGGCAGAATTCTGAATCAGTCAACAATTTTTTTAACCAAATAATTTCAAACGTCTCAAAAATCATTCTCTTTTAACGAAATAAGTCTTCATAGAATTATTAAACAATCATTACAAAACCAAAACGAACTGTTTTTGGTAAGACTAAGCCCTTTAAAATGGATAAAAGATGGGAAAAGCTGAAAAAAAAACGTTTGAACAATTTGCAATAACACAATTTATTGAAGCCACCAAAGTCATTAGCTGTTATATGAGTATTGTTTTTTATTTCAATTGTTATTTATACCAATTGAGCTAAAATTATACTGAAAAAACAAATGATTTCAGTAGCGCCTCACTTGAAAATTATTCGGATCTGTTATTACGCAAATGTGCTAAAAATAAGTGAAAAAGAAACACAAATATTGACCACTCACAAAAATTTTGAAAACGCATAATGTGCAACAAACAAAATCCGACATAATATCAAAAGACACGTTAGTTAAGAGGTTACAAAAAACTTAAAGCAACCTCTCATTTATGAGAAGTTATAATTTGACGAAAAAACCAACGAAAACTGAAAACATTAAAAGAGATTTGAAATTGAAGAATATCATAAACTTTGACTACTCGCTATAAGCTGACTGCGTTGGGTACCAGCATTCATTTAACCATCAATTAAAAACTTACAAGAACTCTCAATTTTTTACGACTACATAAAAAATGATAAAAATCAAAAACAGCAAATTAAAAAAAAAGGATAGAGAAAAGTGTCGAAGCCACTTAAAATTGAGCTTTTCAGGAAAGAACTTTTCCATTTTCCAATCAATTTTCCAACCGCAACCACGATGGAATTGTTCCTATTTTAAACAAAAAGATTTCAAAAAATTGACAAATATGAATATAAGTATATGAATATAAAGATGAAATCAAATATACTAAAATCACGAAATTTCGAAAATCCGTAGTATCAACACCATTAAATTCAATAGCTTTCAATGGAAGAGAATAAATACACTAAACTATGCCCCAATGGGAAACCAAGGATGATTGTTGGTCATAAGTCATCAATCAGAAATCACAGTAAGTCCTACGATTATGAAAACAACAAGAAATACAGGCAAAAACCAAAAATTCAGGAGAAAAGTGCGAGAAGAAGTTGTCAAAGACTTTTTAACCATAAACTTTTCTCCGAAAATTTTACCTATGATTCAATGAACCTCTTCTCGAAGCCAATGTAATTACTAAGCCTGACTTAAAATTCACAGAAACAAGTTCATGTTCAGCTGATGTTAAAAAAAAAACTTTTAAAAATATTTTCAAAGACTATTTCTCTGAGTGACCTGAAACAAAAACAAAACAAAATATGAAAAGTTCTCAAAAAAACAGCTCGCAAAAAGAATTCAAATTTTTTTGATAGTAAGTTTCCTTATGAGACAAGAACTGGCCTTTTCATTGACTTTCGTCTATTAGGCAAAGAAAATGGATTAATTTTATAGCGTGAAATGTAATTTTGAGCTAATACTTTCATAGAAAAAAATCTTTAATTAAACAAAAATTACGCTAAAAGTTCAAAAAATTGTGCCAAATATCCCGTGTTCACGAAAAACTTTAGACCTCGATATCTCCTCGAAAAAAAATCTTTTTAATTTTGAATTCTACGCTGGACGAGCTTCTTAATGATACCACTTACATTTCTCTGCGATGAATATATCGATCGGCCAAAATTCACTGAACACAAAAAATTCAATTGAGTATATAGTTCCTCAACCCCCCCCCCCCCCCCCCCCTCAAGAAGAGTCAGAACAACAATTAAATTTAGACGTCCAAACAGTTGCTGTTCGCTTGAGGTAATTTTAAGAGTTGTTATAAGTTATGGGGGGGGGGGGGCACAGCAGGCACAGCTACTGTGAAAACCGACCCTAGACCGAAACCAGCAAATGGGGGTCGGAAAAAATCCTGTATTAAGAGCACATCAGAAATAAGCAAGAACCCAACAACAATTTTTTTTTAAAAGTCAATATTCGACGTGACATTTTATCCTCTGAAGTAAAAAAAAATGTCGCCTTGAAGTCGAAAACCATCTTCATGACTTTTATTACACATGTTAAAGGCAAAACTGCAAGCCAGCGGACAGGATCAAACAATTAATCAGAAATTATTGTTGATTTAATTTTTGTGTAATTGTAACGTGCCACATGCTTTTTATTTTCAGGATATTTTCATGTTCCTTTTCTGTTTTATTTTGTCATACTACTTGCCTGATAACGGAAATATAACAGCAAGATGCAATTCGTCACAGGGGTCTTGGGAGATATGTCCAATTTGATCACAATTATCCGGATGCTGACGATGCCAGACACCTTCCAATTGATCGAAAGATACTTGTAAAGGTGAAACTGCTACACAATTTACACTTGTTAAGCTTCTGCTCGAAACTACTCCAAAAAAGCTAACAAATAGAGTTTGAAATAAGATTTGGCTAAGAACTGCCATCATGTTGATCTCAGCTCGGATTCAAATTGATCAATGTAGTATTTAGTTCTATTAGTTATTGCACATTTTCTATGCTAAATGTCATTTGGTTTTGTAAATTTCAAAAACAATTTGCGTTGTTCTGCACGGAAGGACAAATAGGACTTGATTTTTAGTTCGCTTTGGAGAATCAATTCTTTTCAGTTGCAGAATTTGAGCTCCAAAAATGTGGTTTAGGGCTCTCGTAAATAAAATATTGATTCCAATTAAACTTCTTATTCTCTTATAAAAAGCTGAGATTTTATTTCAGCTAAAGAGTTTTTCCCTAAGCTCAGTAAGAAACATATTTCATGGATGTCGCATTTTTTTATTCCATTCTAATTTCTGAGGTTAATATGCTTTTTCTTCTTAGCACTTTCAAAACTAATAGCTTGATTACATTAGATTAATTTCCTCGTACAGAGAGAGAGACTATTTTGCTTGCCTTCTATGCGTTTGCAAGCAAAAAGTTGTGCAGTGATAAGACGAAAAAATTGTTTTGAGCAGTCACATTGGCAAAATATTGCTGACACTGAGAAAAGTTCAAAAACATTAAAAAAGCACAATTGGGCCTTTAATCGTCATTAAAGTTGACTTTTCTCAATTGTCTCATTTCAAGAAACACGAATATGTTAACCAATAGACAAAAAATGTAGCACATGGTTCATTAATCAATGAGTCAAATCAAAGCAAAAAGTTAATGAATTTATCAAATGAAAATATAAACTCTGTTTAGTAACGATAAACATAACTTCTGAAAAGAGACAATGTTATCCTTGCTTAATATTACAAAAATTGGCAAAATAAACGTACGTCTACAATATCATATCTTTTAATTTCAGAGCATCTAATCACTATCGAATAACAGTGACTTCAAAAATTGTCGTAACTGTCGTGGTCTCGAGCACGAGTAACAAGAATTTTATTATTTTAATAATTGAATTCAAAATGGCCTAAATGTACAAAATTTCACAGGTATTTATAATCCGTATCAATATGAAAATTTACAGATCCGTCTAGATATAGATAAACTGATATGTGTTAATTTACACCTTAGTTGTAAACAAGTTTTTCCCCTTGCCGCATATGGCAAGTACTAGTGCAGTTTTTTTGCACTTAACACATTGTTCTCCCTACCTGAGAACATGTCATTGCTATCTACTGGGAGGGTCGGAGAGTTGGTTACTGATCGTGTTTGGTGGTGGGAAGGTCGAATCTTTCTCACAAATTTATGGATTATGTACATTGATAAACTTGTGGTATGAACAAATTTGAATCAACGATTCGGTTCAAAATAGAAGCCATTATTCAATTTCATTTCACCAAACATCATGTAAGAAAATTTTCTTTAAATATCGAAGTTTTAACTTAAGTTGCTTAAGTTCGCTACTTCTCGATATATCACAGTAACCTTATTGAAAGTTGCCACTGATCTCCTTTACTTTCATTTTGTACTTTGAGCCCTCAGAAGATTCTCGTTCTCTTTTCTGAGGCCAAGATGCATCAAACAGCGATCAGAAAAGATAAACAGTGTCAACAGAATTTGTCACGATTTTGGCAAGAGCTGTCAAGCAATTTTCTTCAAGTTTTCAAGCTGTTTGCAGTTGTTTTGCGGGAAAAAAGAGTTTTGCAAGTGATAAGATCATGCATGTCGTATCAAGGTTTATCAACTTTCGATTCTCTCGGTAATGTCCGGGCTTTTTTAAAAAAACTCTTAACTCATGAAAAAATGGAAGTTGGGTTGAACTTTAAAAGCAGTTGTAACAGCTGTAACGTAACTTTGGTGTTTTACTGTCTGCTTGCATAGCTTGCAAGCTCGATTCATATACTGAAAATTTTGTCATTGGACACGGTAAATCTGAATCCTTCTCATTTTACAAACAGCAAATCGTGTAATGTGTTTAATCAATTTGCCGATTTCCTTGATTTTCATGACAGTTGCTTATCCATTAAAAAATATATTTTGTACAATAGGTGATAAATTTGCTTTCAAGTATAATTCTTTGGATAAGACACTTCACAATCGTTGTGAACATCGCGGTGGACCCTTCGCAAACACTGTGGAAAAATTTTGTGTCCATCTCAAAATCATACAATTATTTGCCTAACAAGCGTTGGCTTGTTTCTCCTAAAAACTTGATCACCATAAATTTATAATAGTCTTGTTTCCATAAATGAGTTTGGTCAAAAATGGCAAGTTACAGTTTGCTTTGGGATAATATTAACATTGCCAATATCTTTAGTGAATTCAACAGTTCACATATGAAAAACACTTTCTTTTTATAAAACCCAATGGGCAAGTTTAGCAAGGGCAAATTTTTTAGTACAATTAGGTCCCAAAAAAATTAAAATTAATTATTTGTGTAAGACAGGACAAAATGAAAATTTCAACACTATCTTTATTTCGTAATCCATAAATTATAAATAAAATTTAAGAATTCACAATATTTTAAGCCTCAGTAAAATCATAGGTGGAGTTCTTTAATAAGAGACTGATTCATATAAAGTGACATTTTTCCTTGGCTAACGCATGAGAAATTGCATGTGAAACAGCATGTGACAACGTTTCCAAAAATCATGCGTGTCAGCTTAGGACCATATGTTGCTGCTGGTGAGAGTACAATAGATCGAAAGGACAGCAGATCGAAAGCAGAAAAATTAAGACAATAGATCGAAAATTAATCTCTATTCTTATTGATAGAAATTAAGCGTTATTTGCATGTTGGCATAAAATAACCGCTTCTGGCAATGGCTCAAGAGCTATGGCCGAACCTTAGCGGCCCGTAACACTTGATATGACTCTATCACAACAGAAAAAACTATCGCCATCAAACATATAATACGCTAAATCACGAGTGAAAGCTTAAATCTGATTGGCCAGTATGTAACTCAAATTTTTTCATTTTCGACACGTTGTTCAAATTTTCGCCTTCGATCTGTGGTCTTTCGATCAACTGTCCTGGCACCGTTGCAGCTAAATGGGTGTAAAAATAAGAGTTTTTCGAAGGTTGGTATCAAAAATTGATCTTTGATCGACAAAATTACTGAATAAATAAAAATAAAAGCGTTCAAAAACTACCAAACAAAGTCTAACTGAAAATTCGTCGCTAGATGCTCTATGAAAACAAAGCTTATTTTTAACCCAAAAACTCCCATTTTTGTTAACATCGTCAAAGATTTGCACGCAAAAATGCTAGAGTAAAGCTAAAATCCAAAGTTACCAAAATGCCGATTGAGAAATTTTTTTGACAACAACAGAACTTTTGTTTTTCATAATAGCCATTATATTGTAAAGGTTTAGAAGCTCAAATTTTTGATCAAATTTTTTGCCTCGAGTAATCCCATGTCTTGCTTCAAAATAGTTCCTTATCCTGTCGAATTGCCATTTGTTTCAAACTGCCGCTAGTTCTGAAATTGCATGCATTTTTCCGGTTCCAACTACTACGAGGGACGCCCGAGACAACTTGTTGAGCAAATTTATGAGCAACACAATAGTTTTCTGTTAAAAAAGGAAAATCTCTCCAATCCCAAGATTCGAAACTCAGTCCGCTCTTGGTAAGCACTGCGATGATTTTCAAACTAAAAAACACGAAAACAGCTTCTCAACCAACGATTGTTTTGATGTTGCCTGTATAAAAATACGACCGTATAAAATAACGGCTGGGCAAAAAGAATACTTGATTGGTCGCGAGCTATGCTGCGCTATTTTCCCCGTTGTTAGTTCACACTCCTTCGCAGTCAAACTTTAGAACAAAAAGTTTTAATATCATCGCAATAACCAGTTTGAAATCACAATCGTCATCATCGAGTGATGTTGTAGTTGTATTATTTCCCCGAAACATACCATTAATCAAACGAGTCACAGTAACAACATCAAACAATCAAAATGGCTCATCTGATAGTAATTTCAACCTAAGTGTCTGCTAGATTTTACGTTGAAGTGCCGGGCCGACGCGTGTCCAGACCAGTGACGCCACGAAAATATTTGAGAGCAAAAGTTGTGGCTGCTCAACAAAATTTTTCAACAGAACATGCGACCGATTGGCCAACAATGTGCAACCACATTTTTGATGCAAATGTGAAATTACTTCACTTGTGATTGCTGGTGTGATCGCTTGTGATTCTATTGTCTCCGAACAAGTTATCGCCAACGAATATGTAATACTCTATATTACACGAGAGTCCTGAAATCTGATTGGCCAAAATGCAACTTGAATATTTTCATGTTTGAACTATTGTCCAAAATTGTGTTTTCGATATGTTGTCTTTTGATTTTTTGTCCTAGCACCCTTGATGCTAAATACGTGTCAAAATAAAAGTTTTTCAAAGTTTGATAGCAAAAATGGTTCGTCGATAGGCTTATAGAAATTAATAAGAATTAGTGAGTGCTAAAGACTACCGAACAAAGATTAACCGAAATATCGTCTCTATTTGCTCTGTAATTACAAAGTCTATTTTCAACTCAGTAAATTCTTTTTTATTAACGTCTTCTGCGTGCAAAAATGCTTGAGTAAAATTACGTTCCAAATTTACCAAAGAGGCGATTGAGATTTTTTTTGACAACAACAGAACTTTGCTTTTCATAATAGCCATTATATCGTAAAGGCTTATCAGCTCAAATTTATGATCAGATTTTTGCCTCGAGTAATCCCATGTCTTGCCTCAAAATAGTCGCTTATCCTGGCGAATGGCCATTTGTTGATCAAACTGTCGCTAGTTCTGAAATTGCTTGCATTTTTCCGGTTCCAATTACTACGAGGGACGCCCGAGACAGCTTGTTGAGCATATCTATGAGCAACCCAAAAGTTTTTTGTTAGAGAAAGAAAATCTCTGCAATCCCAGGACTCGAAATTCAGTCCGCTCTCCTCGACCACTGCAATGATTTTGAAACTGAAAAAACACGAAAACAGCTCCTCAACAAACGATTTTATTGATGTTGCCTGTATAAATATAAGACTGCAAAAATATAACAGCTGGGTAAAAAGAATGCACAATAGGACGCAGCGCTATTTTCCCCTTTGTTATTTTACACTTCTTCGCAGTCAAACTTGCGAATAATAAATTTTAAAACCATCGCGGGGACCAATTTGAAATTGCAAACGTCATCGTTGAGTAAAGTTGTAATTGTAATGTTTCCCCGAATTATACCATTACTCAGGCGGCTCACAGTAACAACAGAAGACAATCCAATAGCTCTATCTGGTATTAATTTCAACCAACGAGTCTGCTAGATTTTATATTGAGGCCTCGAGGCGACGCGTGTCCATGCCTGTGAAAGAATTTTGTATTATGCCACTTACAGTCTAGGTTTCGTTAGCATGCAGATTTGCAATCCACTCTAAAAAAATCTTTCGCTAAATTGTTTTTCATCCCTATCTCCAGTTCAGATCCTCATCTCAAGTTTCTTCAGACTAAATTTTCGAGATGATTGAATGTAAAACCGTCGATTTTGTATGCCAGTTTTCAAATAAACAGTGCCGAAAGTATGCGATTTCAGCAACATTTAATTCTATCAAGTATCTATACACTTGCGTCATTTGGAACAATTAGATCGCATTCTTTTTCGTAGATTTCAGTCGTCAGATTTTTTATTTCTAACATGACAGCACCACCTTTGAAAGGGCAAATAGTTCAGATGGGACAACTTTTTGAAACGCACACTTCAACGTGACAACCACGACAACCTTCATGTTGAAATCTCAATTGAGCGTGTCTGAAGCTGGCAATAAACTTCGATTTAATACAGCCCAGAGGCGTTTTAGTAACAACTGACCTGGTGAAAACTTCGATCTTTGCTTGTCCAAGTTGCAGGGGAAGGAAGCAAAATGAGCATTATCGTGTGAAAGACACTACTTCAGTAAGGAAATGTCTCCACCAGAACTCAAAACGTCAACGACGCCTGATCAACGAGCAGTGTTTGAAGCCAAGCAGCTCAGGAATAAATCTTGATCTTACGATCGCGGAAAAACTGACTTTTCAAATTTCTCATGACCCCTTAAATTAGTTGAAAATTGGTCACATGAAGCTTTCGACAGAAAACTTGGTCAACGACGGCTAAACACGTCACTTTTTTCTCGGTTTTTTTAGCCTCGTAAAACGCATTGCAGTAAAAACTTCAACACATCTATTAATATTTTTGCAACACTTATTTTCAATGATCAGACTTGTTTTAAACGCTTTATAGAGTTAAAAGCTGTGTACTTACGAAGAATTCAAGCTCAGAAAGAAACAAGCACTAGTTTTAAAATCTGAATAAACTATGAGATTTTAGATCAAATCGCGTGGTACCTTATGGTTGCATTTGTTGAGGAACTCAACTTTAATTAAATATCCAAATGTCCGATATTTGAAGGCCAAAATGTGTATAACCGCAACATTTGCCGGATGTATGTGCCACCTGTGATGTATATTGCTAAGCAGGGAACTAATTCAAAGGCCTTCTTATGTCAAACTTTGTTATTTTGTTGATGCCTTTTCTTGTTGTTGCCCGTCCCCGTAAATCGTATGTAGAGTGCTTTTTGTGTTTATACTTGAACAACTCGTACAATTTTGTCATTTCCATAGAAAACGTTTTTATCCTTGCTAGTGGCCATAGCACTGGAGGTGCGTTATCTTCCTTGATGATAACAAATTTGAAGATCATAGCAAAGTCTTCTGCTTGTTATCCTGCCATTTTGGACGCTGTTAAGCTGCTGTCTCTTAGAACAGGGACCACATTTTCCTCTATTATCTCATAATGCTCTTCATACTTTTTAATTTCTCTGTTTAGCGTCCTCTTGTCCTCCTGAGACGCTGTTATTGAGGCGCAACCCAACAGCCCAACAACGCAACTACAAGTACAACCCTTCTACAACCCAATTACAACAGACTAAAACCCAACAACAACTACAACTACAACCACGAAGAGCAAGACGAAAGAAGAAACTGGAGAAGCAAGAGAGGCATTGGACAAGCTAGTGACAAGACGACCTTAGAAGTGGGAGGAAGTGGAGAAGCAGGCAACTGACGAAAGAGCAAGACAAAGGAGTGACACCAGAAGCAGTACCCCTAACTTTGAGAGCATAAGGGGTGCCTTGAAGCCTTACCAATAGCCTAGTAACTCGTCCGAAAAAGTTGCTGTCGAGGTGAATTGGTGTCTTTTTTGCTTTTTTCTCGGCATAGGCTAGCTCGGTGATTTCTTAGACCACTCTGGAGTAGCACCCTAAAGATTGTAAAGCTCCCTATAAGCTAGAACAACTCCAATTAAGAGTTTTTCGAAATATAGGATAAGTGTTATTGCAGAAATTGAAATTTTCAAACTTTTATAGAATATGTCCCCGTAAATCGTATGTAGAGTGCTTTTTGTGTTTAAGGGGTGCCTTGAAGCCTTACCAGTAGCCTAGTAACTCGTCCGAAAAGTTGCTGGCGAGGTGAATGGGTGCCTTTTTTGCTTTTTTCTCGGCCTAGGCCAGCTCAGTGATTTCTTAGACCACTCCGGAGTAGCACCCCAAAGCTTGTACAGCTCCCTATAAGCTATAACAACTCCAATTAGGACTTTTTCGAAATATCGGATAAGTGTTTCTGCAACTTTTATATAGAATAAGTGTTATTGCAGCAATTGAAATTTTAAATTTTTTATAGATTAAGTGTTTTGCAACTTTCAATATGGAATAAGCGTTGTTGCAACTCTTGCCATTTTTACGTATAATCAAACATTTTTACGTATAATAAACAGAATAAACGTTGTTGCAACTTTTGACTTTGCCATTATGACTTTTGACTTTGGTAAAACGAACCAAAGTTCAACCTATCTCCCTAAAACCTCCCAAAACCCCCCTAGTCCTGAAAATATGAAAAGCCTTTTAGCCCGCAACTGCGGGCAGCCAGTTAACTGGGAAAATTTTTGTACTTTTCCAGTTAACTGGGAAAAGTACAAATATCATATTTTGCAAAATTCGGATGACCTAGATATGAACATAACAAACAAAATAGACTTAGAAAAAAAAATAGACAAAATTACACAAAAAAAATTCCAAGCTGCATACAAAGAGAGCATATATGTGAATAAACACATAGCTACAAACCACCAAATCAAAAAACTGAAAAGAGAAAAGCATAAGTTAGAAAGAAAAGGGAACAAACTGACAACAAACAATGAAAGAAACACAACCCAAAACCAAACAATATGCAATAAGATCAATATACTGACAAAAGAAATAAAGAGAATAAGTAAAAAAAATACAACAAGACAACAGATGAAACTCATTGAAAAACTAAACTAAGCAAAAAAGGTTTTAACTTGTGAAAAGCTGCAAAAATTTTACTTAACCAGAATCAGAAATATAGGACAATTAAGACTTTTTCAAAAAATAGGATAAGTGTTTTTGCAACTTTTCTATAGAATAAGTGTTATTGCAGAAATTGAAATTTTAAAACTTTTATAGAATAAGTGTTTTGCAACTTTCAATATGGAATAAGCGTTGTTGCAACTCTTGCCATTTTTACAAATTTCAAAGAATAAACGCTGTTGCAACTTTTGACATTTTGACTTTTGACTTTGGTAAAACGAACCAAAGTTCAACATATCTCCCTAAAACCTCCGTAAACCCGCCTAGTCCTGAATATGAAAAACCCTTTAGCCCGCAACTGCGGGCAGTCGCAAGCAAGCACCCCCTTCCATCCCCCTCAAACGACCCATGTGAACCGGCCCTGTCCGATGAGAGCATAGATTTGGATTTAGAGATAGATTCAGGCTCAGAACCAAAACACAACCCAAAAATAAAAACACCCAACCAAAAACGGAACTTTTACTAGAACCTGAAAACGGGCCTTTGACGCAGGCGAAAAAGCCGAAGCTGCTAGCAAACGCCCCAATGTAGAACAACAAAAACAAACACTAATAACTAACAAATTTGGTACATGAATTTTGAGGGAGAGAGACCTCGACTAGCGGCTTACGCCAACGCCGTGATGAGACTTACCAACCAAAGAGACCGGGGCAGTGTAAGAGAAAAGCCAATGAGAAATGGCTTCTCTAAATAACCCAAAAGTAAAGAGGCTTTCAAATTGCTTACACCACAAAACATTAAACAGTTTCAAAATTGCAACAACAAAAACTAAGAGTTAAATCTAACAACAACAAAAGCCGAGAAAAAGTAACTCTGTGCTTTGTAATCACAAAAAGTTCGCTATATGTAAGCCTAAACACAATTCAAGAAAAATTAAATGAACAAGGAATAAAATCTGAAAAATTATTAAGGGTCAAAAGCAGCGTAACAAACCAAGAAACGAGACTAGTTAGAGTCCTTACTAAAGACGAAAACCAAACAAAGAAAACAATTACAAATGGGGTGGTGCTCTGCCTACAAAAATTTTAATGTGAACCATCAAAACAACAACCAAAAGTAGTGCAATGCTTCAAATGCCAAGCACATGGTCACATAGCAACGAACTGCGTCAACATGCAAAGATGCCCAAAAAGCAGTGGACACCACCACATCAAAGACTGCAACCAAAATGAACCTTGCTGCGCAAAATGCAATGAAAAGCATAGCGCTGCCTATAAAGGTTGCCAAAAGTATAAAGAAGCAAAACAAAAAGCACCTGCTGTGTCATATGCGGAGGCCCTCAAAAATAAACCAGAGTACAAGGACAAAGAAGGAGAACAAAAAATAGCTAGTGATGCTCAAACACAAATCGAGAATAACCTCGAAAGCATGCTATCAGGTCACCTTACCAAACTTGAAAACAAAATTGAACAGATAACAAAAATTGCAAATGAGCGACTTAGAATCAACCTCCAAGAGCCAAATCGATCTAATCAGCATAAACCTACAAAACACAAAAAAAATAATAACCAAACGAGAAAAAATATCGGGAAAAGAATCAAGAAAGACTTATATGTTAAGAGACAACCAAACAAACAGTAGGTGAAAAAAAAATGAGAAAAAAACTAAATAAACTCAATGAGAACAATACTAAAAACCAAAACACTCAGCAATAAGTGAAACAGCAACCTGAAACAACTTCAAAATCGGAATCGTTTAAAACAAAAACAAAAAGACTGAAAAACAAAAATCACAAAAACTAAATTGTCGCGGACTGAATAAAAACGAAATAGAAATATTGAATATACTGGAAAAATCTCAAGCCGAATTAGCTCGCCTGAACAAAATTAACTTAGGTAAGAAAAAACACACAAAATTAGAAGGATATACCATAGCAGGAAACACTAAACAAAGCAGTTTAGGATCTGCAATCTACATCAAATAGCGATTAAACTACGAACTTATAGAAACGAAACCATATAAATCAGAGAGGAAACTAACACAAGAAAGTATTACTATGAAAACACTTGGACTCTACATAACAAACATCCATGTATCCTCACATTTAGAAATAAGAATGGACCTAATCACAAAAATAGCAAACAACGAAGCCCACTTAATTACTGGTGACATGATTACAAAACACCCAATGTTTGAAGCCAATGACCTAACCACTAAGAGAACGGGAAAATTAATTGAACAATGAGTTGATGAGGAAAACTATATGATACTAAATAACTATGATTGCACGCACAAAGATGGTGGATCAATAGATGTGCACCTAGCCAACTCTAAACCCACAAGCTTATTTGATAATTTTTTTGTCTTCAACGAAAGTCCTAGTGATCACTACCCAACTGTTAGCGCCTATAACATAGAAAAATCAATCGAGTCACACAGAAAAGTTAACTGGGGAAAAGTACAAAAATCATATTTTGCAAAATTCGGATGACCTAGATAGGAACATAACAAACAAAATAGACTTAGAAAAAAAAACATAGACAAAATTACACAAAAAAATCCAAGCTGCATACAAAGAGAGCATATATGTGAATAAACACATAGCTACAAACCAGCAAATCAAAAAACTGAAAAGAGAAAAGCATAAGTTAGAAAGAAAAGGGAACAAACTGAGAACAAACAACGAAAAAAACACAACACAAAACCAAACAAAATGCAATAAGATCAATATACTTACAAAAGAAATAAAGAGAATAAGTAAAAAAAAAATACAACAAGACAACAGATGAAACTCATTGACAAACTAAACTAAGCAAAAAAGCTATTAGTTTCTGAAAAGCTGCAAAAATTTTACTCAACCAGAATCAGAAAAACAACGAACAATTACCAATGAATAATCAGGAAGCTGTAGATGCATTCGCCAAAAATTTAAAAACAACAATGAAAAAAAATGAATCAAAAACAGATAAGGCAAAATCACGAGAAAATCGTCTCACAGAAAATAAGAGAAACACACAGAAATAAAACCTACAACTCTCAAAATTATATTAGAAAATCTTAAAAATACTGCACCATGACATGACGGAAAAAGCTATCAAATGATAAAAGAATTACCACAAGAAATAATAGAAAACCTAGCGCAAACAATTCACGCATCAATACAATTAGGACTTGTACCAGCCCAATGAAAAACTACAACCGTAATATTGATACTAAAAGTAGGGAAAGATGACAAAACGCTAAAAGGATACAGACCATTATCGTTAACGTCTTTCCATGGAAAACTCTGCGAGAGCATTGTAAACGAACACTTGGCAAATCACTGTGAAAAACTAAACCTGTTTGGAGATCAACAAAATGCCTACAGATCTGGTAGATGCAAAACAGATATTCTTCTAACGTTAACAGAAAATTCAACAAAAAGCTTTAAATGGAAAGGCGCCACAGCTGCTGCCTTCTTAGATTGAGAGCTAGCTTTTGATTCAATATGGCACGAAGGTATCTTATATAAGCCAATCTAAATTAACACACCATGGTGGATCACAAAATGGATTGGCAGCTTCCTAAGTAACAGAAAAATCAAAGTAAAATACAACCAGGCAATTTCTAAAAACTTTACACCCGAAGCAGGAGTCCCCTAAGGGCGTTTTTTTAGCCCAAGTTTGTTCAATATGTTTGTAAGCAAACCGAAATGCAAAGACACATCAATCTCACAATATACTGAATATATTGCTATATACTACACAAATGAAAAGCAAGAATCAGCTTCTAAACATCTTCAAATCGGAATCAAACGCCTCGAAAAATGGTGCGAAAAATGGAAAATACTCCTCAACGCGGAGAAAACAATATACAATATATTCCCTAGACAAATTCTGAACACAAATCTGAGGCTAAGACTAGGGTCAGAAGACATCAACGTCAGCAAAGAGGTAAAATTTCTCGGACTTCATCTCAACTATAAATTGACATGGACAAATCATGTCAACAAAATAGTCGTAAAAATGCAACAAAGGATCAACATGCTAATCTAATATTATTAAGTAACTATATAAAACAATGGCAAGACCAATATACATGCATGCAAATGTAGCTTGGGCAAATGTAACAAAAAGTGATCTCTACAAGATTCAAAAAGAACAAAATAAAGCTATAAGACTTGCATCTAACCTGCCAATGTGGACGAGCGTAGATGAACTACATCAAATAAGAAACTTAGAAACAGTAAACAATACAATTCAAAAATTAAGCTCGGAAAACCTTGCAAGGGCTATAAAACGAAATAAAGAAATAAAAAACATGATAGAAAAACATTTGCTAACTTGGAGCCAGATCAATATGTATCAAATTCTTTTGAAAATTTTTTTATAAAAGGAAAAAAGAAAAAGGGAAAAAATCAAACAACGGTGAATGCGGACGTCTCGGGGTATGACTCGAGAAGTTAGCTGAAGCCATTTAAAACGAAAAATAATCAAAAGAAAAGGGCAAAAAGGGAAAACCGTAAAGTAAGGCAAAACTCCAAAGCAAAGGTGAATGTGAACGTCTTGGGGTATAAAGCTAGGCGTTAGCTGAAACCATTCAAAAATACACTGCCCGGGCCAAAACACTTTTTTTCTGCATGTATGGTTGCTAATTGTTCGCATGTGTGCATGCATGCCTGGTATGCCGGGATGCCTAATGCGCGTAAATGTGTATATTTGAATATTTAATTGCATTTTCAGCCACTGACATTCGTCTTCAGATGCCCACTAACCAAAGAACCAATGCAAACCACATCAAAAATATCAGTGAGATCATGGGAATCAGTCTAGGTCTTGAAACTGATCTAACTCCAGGGTACCAGCAAGGGAGGGCAGCATGATCGTTGGAATCATGCTGAGGCCTTGATGCTGGCCCCACAATCTAACTCCAGGGAGGGCAGCATGAACGTGGGAATCATGCTGAGACCCTGATACTGACCCCACTCTGTTCCCGCTCGGGAACAGCCACTCATCCCCGCAAGGGCGAAAATAACCGCCTCAAAAAGAGGCATAAATAACAAACTTTAGTACTTTCAGTGCACAAGCCGACTGCTCGTCCTCTGAAAGAGAGGGCTGGCTGTCGATAATGCACTGAGGGTGCCTCTCTTACTCTTTCTCTCTCTCTAAAGACTTCTTCATTACTGTTTTCCATTCACTATAAACATCAAAACCAATGACAAGTCACCGTACTCTCAGCGCACAAGCCGATTGTTGGTCCTCTGAAAGGGGGACTGGCTGCCGGTGGTGCACTGAGGGTGCCTCTCTTCTTTCCTTCTTCTTTTTCTCTTTTCCTTCTTCCTTCTTCTCTAAAATCTCTACTCCTTCGCTCTCTCCCCCACTCCCTCTCTCCTTAACTTCCTCCGAAACTCCTTTCCTGTCACTCCCATGCCCCCTCCATCCTTCCACAAAAACATAACAAAGACCCAAGAAATTCCACAACCAAGTATTCTTTTCAGACCAATCTCTCTGCCTCCATCTTCCAGACAAGTACTCAGTATAAACCACAATAAACCAAAGAAAATACCAAAACCAAATGCAAACCAAAGTGAAAGCGCGGTTTAAAAGGTGGTGTAAACTACCACCTGAGAAATCGCAATTAGCAGTTCACTGCTAATTAAACACATTATAAATCAAACAAATGAGCTGGTGTTGGGGCTAACGGGTGATAAGAAATGATGCGAACTCTGGGAAATAAGCGTTTGCGATGAAATAAGATGAAACTATGAATTCTTAGCGTGATTCTTAAATCACGCGGCAATTTATTGCTACATTTGTTGATGAAGTCATCTTGAATAGAAGTTGTAAAGCTCCCGATACTACAAAGTCAGAGAGTCAAATAACGCAGCAATGTAAACATTCAAACGTCTTGCGACTATACTGTTATGTCAAGCAACCCAGAGATGTGAAGTGTGATTCGACCTAAAGCAGTGATAAGACAAGTGTGCCATGTGAATTGATAGCTGAATTAAATTGCGAAATTTGACCACACCTGCCTAAATAAAGCACAACATAGTGACTTCCAACGTTGAATGAAATTTCAACAAGGATGAACGGTGTCCTTTTATCGTTTCATGGCAAACGACGTTTTGTTATATTTAACTTATTTTTGTTTTTTTTCTCTTGCATTCAACAACTTGACATAAAGAGATATGCATTGGAGATCAAAATTCTACTTGAGTCGCGGACCTCACAATGGGGGTGCTATTTGCCAAAATGCAAATGGATGTACCTCACAATGGGGGTGCCGAAGTGACCTCTGATCATACTATTGTGCACTCGAACCAAATGTTAGACCCTGTAATTTTGGTCTGGGAGCACACCGAGAACGTTGAACTTGGGTCTGATCAGAGGTCACTTCAGGATGGGACCTCAACCTGGGCTGTTCAATTAATCTATTTTTTTCCTTTTTACTAAATAAATAGACTTAAGAATCAGGAAAAGGAATCGAATTCTACAAAACAGAGCAAAATTGCTGGTCTTGAAGTTGCTTTTTGTAAACAAAGTTCCAGAATGTAATACTTTTTATCCTCTTCTCGGATATATTCCCACATGAATCGCTTCCCGGTCACCATTTCTGACAAGTTGCTCTTCTTTATCTGACAATCAGCTCCAAATAATGACCTCACAAATATTTTCCGCTTCTTCAACTGAGCGGCTAAGTCGCCAATTTGATCACGAGTCGGAGACTTGTTGCGAGAAAATATAAGCAGGTTTTTGTTAAGGTCAAGTTGCTCTTTTTTTAAGTTGGGAGCCATCTCAGCTTGCAAACTTAAGCACAAGTAAAAGATGAGAAAATCTTCATCCAGATAAATTACTGTCATGTAAAGCCTTTGATAATCCGGATAAACAGTCTTCCTTTCATTGAGGTGACCAGAATATGCGAACACACCATAAAGAGAGCCAGCTGTTTTTGATGGCTGCCACAATGCGACTGATATGTTGACGATATTGCCCAGATCAAGGTCTGGTTCTAAGCATGGGCTGCTGAGTCTTAGGCCAAATCCACCTAAAATTGGAAAAATTTCCATTGCCCTAGTTGGGATATCGACTTATGAAATAAAAAGCCCTTTGGCACACTGGGGTATGAAGACTTTGGGTTCTACTTAATGGCCAGAGTCGTCTATGGGCACTAAAAATAGGACGTGATATAACGTAGAACATTATATACGTAGAACATCATATTGTTCATATTTACAGTTTTGGTTCTAGCCCAATTAGATTAAAAACTATACTGCATTAGATCGATAATTTGTCAGCTTGTAACTTTAAGTACTCGGTTATACTGATTTAAAATTACATTATTGATTTCAGATTTTTTGAAGACAGATTTTTTGAAAAAAAAAATGGGTTTGAAGACAGAGGCTATTTCTATTTCACTGAAGCTTCCTATTTCACTGAAGATGTGGTTCTATGTTTTCATACTGATCACAATGCAGCTAGACTCGAGAGTTTTTATTGCACTCGTAGCAGTTTCATACAAAAATGGTCTCTTTGTTTATAGAAATAAATAGTTCATTCCAAATTACAAATTACGTTAAAAAGTTAATTAAGAGCACTGGCTGTCATATCTCTTTAGTATGCAATAGCTTTTTGTTCCAACCCACTTTAGTGGGGGGAGGAAAAATACCCTCAAGTGGGTTTTTGGCAAAGTCAATAATGGCCGATCCATATAATCATTGTAGAGAGTTGTGAATGGTATCATTAGAAAGTCCGTCGAGATTAGAATATGAAATGTAAATATTTTTCATAATTTCGCTTTTTAGAGGGTGTTACCGAGAGTTAAAATGTTGTGAACAGCAGGTCATAATCCGTTGCTTTTATTCACATCTTCCGTATTATTGACCAAATTTTCGTCAATGTTGCTGAAATAGTCAAATATGTTAAAACTATATTGTTAATTTTTATTTGTAAAGATAGAGGAGGGTTGCTGAATTCTTCGATTTAAAATTTTGGCTAGAATTTATGCTAAATTTTCAAAGTTCAAATCTTTTTATTTGTGCAAAAATGGGCCCAATTATGCTCATTAAGCCCACTTTTGAAATTTGGAACACACCTTGAAACCGTAGTAATACTCTTCGTAGAATCAAAAAGAGAGCTATTATTACTCCCGCTGGCCTTGAGAGTCTTCTGGAATATTAATTTAGCCAGTTTTCCCAAATTTAAATTCGATAGTTACCCAAACTGACTTATTTTTGATATACTAAAAAAACTTTGTTTAAATATTGATCAATTTCGCAACGATTTGAACAACTGAGTGTTTTTTCTTGGTTCGATACAACGAGTTTTTAATTTTTTAAAGCATAATTGACCAATTTATAGGCTCACATTCTTTCCTTGTCGACTCATCAAGTACTGACAGGTCCAATTGAAGGGAAACAAAGGGGAAAATTGCACAAACAGCGTATCTGAAAATGTTAATGGTCTTTGTTTTATTTGTAGTTGGTTAAATTTTTTGATTCAAACATAATTTTCCATTATGGTTAAATGTTTTGAATGAATTTCCAGATTTTTGTACTGCTCAATTTCTGGGTTTGTTTTTGTTGTCTTTTCTACGTAGTCTTAAATCGTTCGTAGACAAAGTCCGTTTCTATTCAAATGAAAAGCATGGATGATTTACAGTTCTTGCAGATAACATCTTACAAACATAGTGCCTTGAACGCTGTGGTGTCGTAGAATTGTTTCGGAGGCTTGGCTTCTGCCTGTATTTGTTGTTTTTTTCTAAGTCTCGTGACTCTCTGATTAAGAACAGTCGCAAAAGGGTTCCTGAGGTGTTGCAACATAATACATCTGTTTTTTGTTGAAGTTTTTTGTCTGTTATGGTTTTTGAGAAAATTTGTTTTCGAAAACATCTTGAACTTGAGCTCCGCCATTTTTTAAATCACTTTTAGGTCGGATTTGTAGCTTAGTCTCTGCAAAAACAGGTCACCATCCGCTTCCTGTGTGTTACATTCTGTTACTATCAGATTAATGTTATCAAGAGATTTCATAAAAAGTTTTTTGTATATTTGTACATAAAAGTCTTTGTTTTTTTAAATTGTCTGTTATGGTTTTTGAGAAAATTTGTTTTCGAAAACATCTTGAACTTGAGCTCCGCCATTTTTTAAATCACTTTTAGGTCGGATTTGTAGCTTAGTCTCTGCAAAAACAGGTCACCATCCGCTTCCTGTGTGTTACATTCTGTTACTATCAGATTAATGTTATCAAGAGATTTCATAAAAAGTTTTTTGTATATTTGTACATAAAAGTCTTTGTTTTTTTAAATTGTCTGTTATGGTTTTTGAGAAAATTTGTTTTCGAAAACATCTTGAACTTGAGCTCCGCCATTTTTTAAATCACTTTTAGGTCGGATTTGTAGCTTAGTCTCTGCAAAAACAGGTCACCATCCGCTTCCTGTGTGTTACATTCTGTTACTATCAGATTAATGTTATCAAGAGATTTCATAAAAAGTTTTTTGTATATTTGTACATAAAAGTCTTTGTTTTTTTAAATTGTATCATTAATGGTAGTTCCCATTGGCTTTGAAAAATAGAGCAATCAACAATTTTAAAGTTTTAGGGATAAAATTATGGTTTTAACGGGTGCACTGTCATTTCGCGCAAAATTCAACTGAACTTCTAACCTCTGCCGGTAATTGTCCCCATTTTTCTAGCCGAATGACATGCACAGAAAAATGAAAGGTCTCAATTGCGTCCTATAAATGAACATATTGCAGATTTTGGTTACTATCTAACGATTTTAATTACATCACAATTAATTGCTTTTAAACATAGCAACGTATTTCTGAGGTTCGTGCCTTTTTTATCGACCTGTTATCCAGTAGTGTTGAGGACAGTTCCTATAATTTTTCTTTTGAAATATACGTTAATTTTTAATTTTATATTTTTATCTTATGCGGCCTTGAATTGTATTATGGTTTTCTTTAATGTAGAAATTAAGTTTTGGTTGTAATTAATGTTTGTTTTTTGATTTTTATTTTTTTCTTTTCTATGAGTCCTATTCACAAATTTCATCGGTCTTCTATTGTGGCATTATTTCATTCTATCACTGGTTTTTACACTGAACACTGGGGTATGAAAACCTTTGGTTCCACTTAATGGCCAGGGTCGACTATGGTCACTCAAAATAGGACGTGATATATCGTGGAACATTTTATACGTAACACATAATATTGTTCATTTTTACAGCTTCGATTCCCTAGCCAATTTAGATTAAAAACCATACTGCATAAGATTGATAACTTGTCATCCTGTAACTTTAACGACTCGTTGGTACTAATTAATAATTTTGATTTTGATTTCAGATGTTTTTAAGACAGATTTTTTGAAAATAGTTTTGAAGACACGCTATTTCTATTTCAAAGCAAGTTTCCGCAAGATGTGGTTCTGTGCTTTCATATTTCATACTGAACACGTTGAAGCTAGACTCGACAGCTTTTACTCGTAGGAGTTTATAAAATGCTTTCTCCGTTTATAGATTGAAATAGTTCGAAATTTGGAATCCAATTAGGAATTACATTAAAAAACTTTATAGGAGCACTGCTGTCATATCTCTTTAGTAAGAAATAATTTTTGTTGCAAGTCACTTTGGTGGGGGGAAACAGATACTCATATGGGTGTTTTTTTCAGTCAGTTTTGGCCGATACATACAGTCATTGTAGAGAGTTGTAAGTGGTATCATTAGAAAGTCCGTCGAGATTAGCATAAGGAAGTTAAATTTTTTTATATAATTTCGTTTTTTAGAGGATGTTACTGAGGTTTAAAATTTTGTAAACAGTAGACCAAAATCCGTTGTTTTTAATCAAATCTTTAGTATATTTCCCCAAATTTTCGTCAATTTTGCTAAAATATGTCAAAAACGTTAACGGTAGTTTTTTAAACTTTATCTTTAAAGACAAAATAAGGTTGCTGATTTCTTCGATCTAAGTTTTCGGCTAGAACTTATGCTTAAATGTTCAGAATTAAGACCTTTTCTTCAAATATGGGCCCAATTATGCTCATGAAGCCCACTTCTGATTTTTGGAACACACCTTGAAACCGCAGTCATATGCTTTGTAGGCTCAAAAACGAGCTAGTATTAGTTTCGCTGGCTTTAAGAGTGTTCTGGAACTATTATTTTGCCAATTTTTGCAAATTTAAACTCGATAATTATCCAAGTTGACTTATTTTTGATATAATGAAATAAATTTCGTTAAAAATTGATCTATTTTGCAACGATTTGAACAACTGAGTGTTTTTGTTTCAGACGCACAGCCAAAACAGGGGTTGATCTTGACCTCATCAGGGACCCATGCGGTAAAAAACTTACATTTTGATGGGGCTTAGCCTTTTTCCGAAATATTTACGCGTTTAAAGTTTCTAACGTAAATTACCGACCAAAATTTAAAACCAGGGCTGATCGACAGATAATGTTTCCAAAAAATAAGGCCCAACAAACTCATAGTTTGGTTTCAGAGTTGAGTTTACGGTTTTTATGGTTCTGACATTTTGCTTTCATAGATACCAATAAATTTTTATGTTTTGCATTCATTTGTTACTTTGTAGTCCAATGACGCATTCTCCCCAATCAAAATTCCGATTGGTTTTATTCAGAGGTTTAAGTGAAACTAGACAATGATCTCAGTCGCAACCAAATGTCTGCTATGACTTATAACATATTTGTTTCAAGAAAAAGTCAGTGAATAGTTGAAATTTAATTTAATCTAAATTCTCTAAACTTCTGATGTAGTCTGAGTAAAAACAAGCGGAAACCCAATTTCAGCTTTGAATTAATGTCGGTAGTGGCTTTATATTTATATTTCTCGGTTTGATACGAGTTTAAATTGTTGTTTTTTTAGATTAATTGCACATTTTATAGGTTCACTTTCTTTCCTTTTTGAATCATCACATATTGGCAGGTCTAATTGAAGGAAAGCAAATTCGGAAAACTGCCCAAAAAAGAGTATCCGAAAATTTTAATGGTTATTATTGAATTTGATGTTGTTTACATTTGTTAATTCAAACATTACTTTCCATGTCGCTTACATGCTTTGACTAAATTTCCAGGTTTTTATACTGTTAAATTTGTGGGTTGATTTTTGTTGTTTCTACGTAGTCCTTTTATAGGCATGGTCCAGTTCTATTCGGATGAGAACCAAATGATAAATTACCGTTCTTCCAGATAACATCTTACAAATATAGTGCCTTGAACACTGTGGTGTCGTAAAACTGTTTGAGAAATTTTTGGCTTCTGTCTGTATTTGGTTTTATTTTCCAAGTCTCGTGACTCTCTGTCGCAAGAGGATATCTGAGGTTTGAAACATAATCCATCTGTCTTTTTAGTAAAGTCTTTTGCCTGTTATGACTTTTGAAAAAATAGTTTTCGAAAACATTTGGACTTTGAGCTCCGCCAATTTTTTAAATCATTTTAGATCCAATATTTAGTTTGATCTCTGCAAAAACAGGTCATCACTCGCTTCCTGTGAGTTATATTCTGTTACTACGAGACTATTGTCAACAAGAGATTAAATTATAGTTTGAGATGTTTTTTATATTTGTACATAATAAAGTTTTTTTGTGTTCCTTTTAAATTGTAACATTATTGGTAGTTCCCATTGGCTCTGAAAAATAGAGCACTAAAACATTTTTAAACTTTTTAGAGATAAATTTATGATGGTTTTAACGGCTGCACTGCCATTTTGCGCAAAGTTCATTTAAACATTTAGTTTTTGCCGGTTTTTGTCACCATTTTTGTAGCCGTATGACGTACACAGAATAATGACAGGTCTCAATTGGGTCCTATGGAGCTATAAAAATACATATTACTGATTTCCCACATCGCAATTAATTGCTTTTCAATCTAGAATTGTAATTCTGAAGTTCTCGCCTCTTTTTGTTGACTTGTTTCCCAGTGGTGTTAAGAACAAGCCCTATGTCTTTTCTTTGAAATATACGTTAATTTTTATTTTCAAAGTCTTTTTCGATACAAATTTGAATTATGTTCCAATTTGCTTTAATAAAGAAAACGAATTTTGTTTGTATTTAATGCCTGTTGTTTGATATTTATTATTTTCTTTTCTAGTAGTCCTAATCAGAAGTTTCATCGGTCTTCTATTGTGGCATTATTTCATTTCATCAGTGGTTTATTGAAACTAACAGTTAATTTTGAAAGCTTTCGACCTCTTCACTATTTTGTAACTGATCAAGTCAAGATTGTGGATGAGCGATAAGCGGGGTGGGAACATTATATGCGTACGCACATTACGGAGCCTCTTTTTCTTTTGTTTTACATAAAAATTGAAGCTGAGCTTGCATAGCTTCCGTGGGAGGTTAAAATATACCAGCACAGAAACTGAAATTGCAAGACTCTTTTTGTACTATTTGTTCATTTTTGTACACTTTTTTTGTCGTAACAACTACTTACGTTGATGTAGTAGTTATAGTTACAGTTAAAGTTATATTATTGTGATAAGAGGAAAAGGAGATTAAAACATCAGCATAGCGGAAATATTGTTTACAGCAGCCCTATTAAACATATTTCCTGCTATAACTCAGCAAAACTATCGAAAAATGTAGACTGATTTGAGCAGTAAATGATGTGTTCCTGTGTCTTGCGCTTTAAAAAATCCTGAGCAGTAAATTTATAATGTGCCTTGCATTGAATATTGTTATTGAGCAGTAATTATTTGACACAGTGTTTTGTATACACAAATAATTGAGCTGCAAATGAACTGTAACAAACCGCAGCTTCTGATATTCCAACACGTGAATAGAATGTGCAAAACCCAATAAATAAATATGTTTATTTTATTTTTTCATAAACAGGTTTTAAACGTTTATCTTTGTCTTCGGTTCTTTTCCCTATCAGATTGAACTGGCATATATAAAAAGATTGTAGTGTGCAAACCCAGTCCAATTTGATATTGAAAAGAACTAAAACTCACGATTAAACCAATTTTGTAAAGATACAACGGTAAGAATGCAGCGGATATACAGTTACAAATGGAAACAGAAAAAAAGCATAACGCGACATATTTGGAAACGTTGAAGGAAAATTGGTGATGTAAAGTTTTCCTCGTCACAAAGAATTGGGAGAGCACCAGTTACAATGACACCATTTTTCAGGGCTATAGATTTACAAAAAAATGATGCATCGTTTTCTTTTGAAAAATAACCGGCTATTTCCCAACAAAACAGTTCTAAGAGGTGGATAAAAGTTTCCCTCGCCATAATTCACAACAAGAAGTGCTAAAGCAGAATGTTAGTTGGATGCTATATTGGCAAGGTACATAGTTTTTTCTTTTATTACTTGTGCATTCTTGGACTAACAGCAATAGCCCCTTATAAGTATCACTCTTTACGATGTTTGTGAATCTGATAGCACTTTTGAAAATATTCCAGGCATTTATGAATAGTAACAGATCTTTTTTCATTTGCCAGAAAGCAAAATCTCAATTTCTCTTGACAATTTATCTTTCTAGAAGCATATTAAAAGCATGAACAACTTTCAATATTATTTGCAAGATTCCGGCCCCCGCTTTTAACCCACTCTAATTTTTCAAGATACTCAAATCAGCGGTTGTCTGAAATAATTGATGTATTTAAAAAATTGGCAATTTTGAGGTGCAGTGCGACCATTCTGGTGGTTTAATTTCGATATATTTTACGCTCAAGGATGAAATAAAAACCAAAAACTATGGAATGTATTGATTTTTTACCTTCTTTTTGTTAAAAAACCACAATTGTAACAGTGTCCTCTATTGAGTCAATCCAGCTATCTTAAAATGTATGCAAAGGAGGCTCAGTTATTCTCCATTTTTCATTTCTCCAAAAGGTCTCAGAATCAAATGAATGTATGGAGGAAGCAACATATCTATCTACGCGAGGCATCAAATGGCGAAAATTCAATTAATTGAGAAAAATGGGTAACAAAATAATGAAGGTTTTTGCCTAAATTGTCCAAAAGAAGAATTAAAAATGAAAACAGTTACAATCTGTATATAACAAGCTATATTCTAAAACAATCTGCTCAATCATAATTTTCCAAAACCGTACTACAATATGCATGCAAATGTTATTGAGAACAAAAATTGTATAGACAAGAAAGGAACATTTGCCGAACAAGCCGAAATAACTTTCGGAAAACATTCTAGTTTTGGCAGGGCATTAGGGCATTTGCCGCTTACAATCTGAAACGAACCATAAATATCCGAGAGCATGGATTTCTTCCTGGACTGTAGAGGTAGCAGAGAATTTTGGTAATTGTTTTGAGAAAAAATTTAATAGAACGTTTCACTTCGTTTCACTGGCACGCATCGAATTTCCGATTTTGTCCCATATATACATGAGGTAGTAATGTTTGATAATGCAAGTGAAAGCATTTATTACGATAACTTGACAATTTACCCGGCGGATGCCGTTAGAGCCGAACGGGCGCAGAGCAGAATGTCCTAAAATGAAATTTGAAGCCAAATATTTCCAAGCTATGATTCGTTGAAATTAAATTTATTATTCTGGTGAATTTTTGGTGAAAAAATATCTACAAAATAGCGCAACGCGTAATCGAAGGTCGATCCGTAGTCGCACCATCCGCCTTCCCTTGCTAAGAAACGTCATCTGAAAAAAAATCTCACCTGTTTTGGAAAAAATAACTCCCAATTTCCAAATGCCACAAGGCGCCGCCAAATCAACATTATCCTTCTTGTTGTCACATCTCGCAGGGTGGTATCTATGCCACGTCCCCTCAACTTGGGCAAACGATATCTGAACTGGTGATACGGCTACACAATTGTACGGATTCGTATATCTGCCCGAAGCATAACAGACAACAACAACAATAAGCGTCAGCAGTTGGACGAAACAGGGCCGACAAAAACTTGTCATCTTTAAAAGCTCCAAACTATTTCAGTGCAGTTAAAGGTAGAATACTGATACTGAATCTTGATACTGATACTGGTAAAATTCTGATTCTTTTTATTAATTTTTTATTAAAATGTTATGTTTTAAGGGTGCGTATTGCACGCGAGCTACCCGCACTTATGGCTATGGCCTTCTGATTTTAAATTCTTCACTAAAAAATTATTTATTAAATAATTTCAAAAGAAAAAAGTTGAGTGTCGAGTTTGCTGATGCACTTTTAGTCCTTGTGCTTTTGGGTTTGGAATTTGATAACAACTCTTTTAATTAGGAGTTGGTTGGTAATTATGATCAAAACGTTGTTCGTTTTGAACAACCAAGAGATATTGACATATCGCGCGAAAGAAAATTGTGAACTTTATAATGTTTGACGTCAAGGTAATCATGCAAGACCTGCGAGACAAATATAAAGTCGTTTAATCATGATCTATTCTTATTGTATTAATATTCAACCAATTAAAAATGTGTGGAGAAATTTGAATCCAGCAACTGTTTAGAAGATTTGACCCTACCCCCTCCCCATAGTGATCATTACGTGACCCCCAAATAGAATAAATGTTTTTTTTTCAAGACATACATTTGTTTTGCTTAATCAAATTAAATTAAATGAATGGCCTGCATGGTTTCAACATTCTTTGTTCAGTTATTAAGAGATAAACAGTTGTTAATGAGTCATCTGGGATTGGGGGTTCTGTTCTGCGTATGTTACAGGTGATCATGTAAAATTAGCTTAAACAATGAGGAGGGGTGGGGGCTAAAACTTTAATCTGGAGCAGAGAAGGTTTAGTTTTCCATATTTAGTCTGATTCTCTGAAGAGCTGACTGTCTGAGTCCAGACATACTCATTTACAAAAATTTCGAATTGTTGATGCAGATTGGTGTGCTTTTCGATGAAAACTTGAAAACTTACCGTTAGATATCACAATAACCCCTGATTGAGACATCTATCTAAACTCATCGGCATTTTATGCAATGAGCGCCAGATGCCTTCAGAAACCCTTCTAAAGTGAAACATTTTGCCATAGTTATGGGTTCCTAGCTTATGGATGTGCATTAAACATTTATTCATTTTATTGACCGCAGAAGCAACAAGAAGGCTCGGTATGTGCGTTTGCACTCAAAGTCCCGACCCCACTTATCCACAATCTTGGCTTAGTTGACTGCACGAGAAGTAGAGACAGGAAACATTCAACAAAAAACAGAGTCATAGATTCTCAAGGATGCTTGATGGGATCTCAAATTGGACAGGTGGTTAATTTATATCATTTCACTAGCAAACACAATAATTGATCAGGGTGCTACTGTTAGTGTTAGTTGCAACAAAAAACTAAATAAAGCTGAAAAGACTTTTCTAGCGAAAAAAAGCAGAATTTTATGAAGCAAATGCCTAATTTTACCAAACAACTAAATTCAATCTGAACTCTCAATCTATACAACTCAACCCATGAAATAGTTTTGCTTAAAGGTGATAAAACACTCTTTCGAACAATGTTAATTGATCATAATCCCGATAAGACAGCTGTTCGCAACATCATCATGGCAAAAAGGCACATCTAAATGGCCCGGCAAATCTATTTTGTCTGGGCCGATTTTCGGCTCAGATTGATCAGCGCTACGTTTTGGAAAAATATTAAGCCTAAAAAGAGCGCAATCGATTCAGTATATCAGTAGGCTCAACGAAAATTATGCTAAACGAACTTTTTCCGAGCTTTCTATGCCAAATAGAACGTATTTTGTGTGCACTTAATTTTTTTGTAAGGCTTACACGGTTAAGAAATTATGACGTAATACTTTCTCGCTGGATAGATTTAAATAGCGCATTGCTCATTTAGTTTACTCAGTAACATCCTCCGCCCGGAAGAAAATGTTGGGAGGATCGGTACAAGCTCAACGAGTGGGCGGACTAGCAATCTGGACGACGTGCGTAACACGGCTGAGCGGGCGACGCTGTCGGAGCCGTAACGGAGTTCTTCAATCCGAGCAGTTGGATAGTAACCCCTAGGGTTGATTTCTTCAACGATCAAAACTAATTCACCAAACTTGAGGTGATGCTCGGCAGGCTTCTGCCACTTAGTTCTACGGTTCAGCGCAGGTACATACTCCTTAAGCCAACGTGCCCAAATTGCATTGGCGTAGGACTGTGCGCGGGCGTACCGCTTACGGTGATCGAACTCGTCGACGCCAACGATAGACGGAATTCCGGTTGCTTGGTTACCGAGTAGAAAATGGTTAGGTGTTATTGCGCCTAGGTCGGACGGGTCGGCGCTTACGGGCGTTAAGGGATGTGAGTTTAGTGCGTATTCGACCAGACAAAAAGTAGTGTTCAACACCTCATCTGTGAGGCGACGCTTAACGGGGATAGTGTACAGTACTCTTTTAAAACTACGAACTAACCTCTCCCAGATGCCACCTTGGTGTGGGTGGCGCACTGGGTGGATTGAACCTCCACTTAATGCCCTTTTGTGCAAGTTCGGTGGCAATGTTAAGCGTATTCCATTTTTCCATACATTCACGGAGCTCTTTCTCCGCTCCAATGAAGTTCGTACCCTTATCCGACCAAATCATAGCTGGAGAACCCCAACGAGAGACGAACCGCTCCACTCCCATTACACACGAACTAGTGTCCATGGACGGGACGACTTCTACATGGACAGCACGAGTAGTGAGACAAGTGAAGAGAAATCCCCAGCTCTTCTCGGTAGTCCGACGAACTGACGTAGAATGGGCCAAAGTAATCAACCCCGGTGTTGATAAAGGGAGGAGACTGGTATCCGAGTCTCTCTTTTGGGAGGTCTGCCATGATAGGTTGAATGGTTGCTGCAGGGAACTTTCTACACAAGAGGCAGTTTGATTTGATTAAACGCAGTGTTGAACGTAGTTTTAGGATGGCATAACGTTCCTGGACCTTTGACCTTAAGTAATCGATGCCCTGATGATGGTTCTTCAAATGAGTATGTCGCAGAAAGAGTTTAACAAAAGTATGACGCGCCTCCAGCACGATATGATGCTTAGTGTCAAAGTCAATTTCCACTAGCCGTCGGAGTTGACCAGAAGAACGGATGAGAAAATAATGCCGAATAAACGGAGTAAACTGAGCAATGCGGCTGCTCTTCTTAACGGATTTATTGTCAAGATGATCCTTTCTTTCAGTATTAGAGCACCAGGTACTGTGTCGTCAAGCTCAACAAGGTCTGCTATGCTGCCGTCTACGGTGCGGTAACTTTCATGAGATGGTAAAAGACGGAGCACAAATGCGGTGACACGTAGTAGTTTTTGATAAGAACTGAACTTATCAAATGGGATTAGATTAGTGCTTTGTTCCTTTGGGGTCTTGGTTACGGATGCGGCTAGAGAAGAGATGGAGGAGTCATCATCTTGTTCCTTGGTTACAACGCCGAGCTTGATGTTATCAACGACGTCAGTATTTGGTAAAAAAGGGAATTGCTTAGTTTTCAAGAAGTCAGGACCCCTCACCCAGCTACTTGATTGCAAAACTTCAGCGGACATTCCACGCGTGCCAGCATCTGCCGGATTATCACAAGTGGCGACGTGGTTCCATTGGTCAACGCTGGGGTTCTCCAGGACTTCACTAACACGATTTGCAATGAAGATGAGGTGTTTGTTTGTTGAGTTTATCCACTGCAAGACGATGGTAATATCTGTCCACATAAAAACTTTATCCACAGTAACCGTTAATGCTCGACAGATTTTCTTTTTTAAACGGGCAGCGAGGAGTGCGGCTTGTAATTCCAGCTTAGGAACTGTCCTTACCTTCATAGGTACAACACGGGCCTTTCCCAGGACAAACGCCAGCTCTGTTATAATCTCCCCGGAGGTGCAAGTTACTTGAGCCCTAAGAAATCCTACTGCACTGAATCCGTCTTGCGAGCTATCACCAAACATGTGGACTTCAAGATGTTGGAATGGTCCTCAAAAGTAACTTCTCGATATAGTGATCTCAGCTAACCGCGGCAGTTCAAGACACCAGGCAAGGAACCTGTCAACTGTGTCTTTAGGTAACTCGTCATCCCAACCTTGTCCATTGACACGCCAAATGTCTTTCAAGATTAACCGAGCGCCAACAGTGAACAGTGCGACAAGACCAATGGGGTCGTAGACTTTGACACAAGACTTAGGACCAAGCGCTGTGTTAAACTTCTCGTGATGGTGCTGTTAGTGCCCCTGCTCACAACCAGAGTATCGTTGTTGTGATCCCATTT
Source organism: Convolutriloba macropyga (assembly GCF_964194025.1). Taxonomy (NCBI): domain Eukaryota; kingdom Metazoa; phylum Xenacoelomorpha; order Acoela; family Convolutidae; genus Convolutriloba; species Convolutriloba macropyga. The sequence goes on from NC_134471.1 coordinate 26,045,205, forward strand.
AAGCCCAAGCGCGTGCACTGATTCCTCCTTGGATGAAACGATGACCTTCGGTTCAGTTGATTGAGCAGACCCATCAATTTGGTCAGCCAGATCTGGTACATTGTTCACAAACTTAGTAAGCTTGAACCCACGTAGATGGAGAAGATGTACCAATTCCTTCGACCTAATGAGGGCCCTCTCGGGGATTCCACTGAGTCTAAGTAGTCGTCCATGTAGAAGTTCTAAAGGACGGCTTTTGCGGTTTCTGTATACTCCCTAGCATTATCACTTGCCATGCGTTGAAGTGCGTAGTTGGCGCAGGTGGGTGAATTTTTTGCCCCAAAGATGTGGCGTGTATAATGGTGCACCACATCATTTGATGTGGCGTCCTCCCGCCAAAAAAAGCGCAATGATGGCTGATCACATGGTAACACTCCAACCTGGAGGAACATTCCCTCGATGTTGGCGAATACGGCAAATGGATGTTGTCTGGACCGTAGGAGTACATAGATTAGGTTTTGCAGTAAGTCAGGTCCAGTGAGTAATGACTTATTAAAAGATGCGCCATGGAATTTAACTGCTCCGTTTAGTACCCTACGGACCTTGCCCGGCTTGCTCGGGTTAACAACCGGATGGTGTGGTAGGTACCACTTTCGTTCCGAGCGACTTTCCACTTGATGAGCAACTTTGACCCTTACTACGTAGCCTTTGTCTAAGTCCTCTGTTATGGTATTCGAGTACTTTTCCCTTAAAGACTGGTCTTTAGCAAGCCGCTTTTCCAAAGATTTTAATTGAACAAGCGCTGAGAAATAATTGTTGGGCAGTTCGACAGTTCGATGTTATCTTCATCCCATAGCATTCCGACATTGTACCTTTTTCCATTATGCACGGTGGTGTTTTCAAGAATTTCATGCGCACGTGCATCCGAGGAGGATTGTGGGTCTACTTGCTTAAGTGCGCCGTACGACTCCATGTCGTACCGAGATTTTACCTGACTAGCGAGTTCAAAATCCTGCTCCATATTAGCTTTGAAACAAGTCGAGACTAAACCTGGAGACGACGATAGAGGGCCGCTTAGAACCCAACCTATGGGCAAGCGAACAGCGAAGGGCGAGGACTTCTCGTCTGCAGCGAAGTACTCTAACGGGCGGATGGCATGATACACGTACTGTTCGAGTATCATCTCGATGTTTCCATAGCAATATGTAACTGGGTCTAGAACTGCTAGGTGCGGGTATGTTTCCTGAAGTGCTTTAGTGTTAATGACATCGGCGCCTACATTCAAATCTTCCTTTACGTAAGGGCTGACTTTAAATGGTTCAAATTCTTGGTTGTCGCGTGGTGTTACAATTAGTTCAACTAACTTAGTGTCTACCACCTCCTGGGTATTGATACCCTTGACTGTTAGTTTCAGTGCTGTACCGTGCAAACCAAGTCTATTTGCAAGATCATCGGACACCCAAGAGTTACTGCAAGCGGTATTGCACAAAACTAAAACCGTGGTATCTTTACCAGAAGAGCTCTTCAACTGTAATTCAGTCACCTGAAGGAGGCCTTTCATATTACTCACAAATGACAAAGTAGTGGTCTTACTCGATGATTGGACACTAGATAGTTTACTTTGATTTGCGCGAGCGTTAGAATTACTATTGTTGTTTGAAGGGGATTTTGATGGATAGACCCTCTCATCTCCATGAAGAAGTGTATTATGAGAGCTGTTACATCCGTCCTTTCTGCAATGGTTAGGATTTGGCCATTGCCTGAACATATGTTTTTCTCTCATACTTGAGAAACACAGTTTTGCTTCCACCACTACCTTTGCTCGCTGAGTGGGAGACTTTTCTTTACATACCCTACACTCCCAGATGCGGTGGTTACCTTTACACACATTGCAGCGAGGGGTTGGAGGCGTTGCCGTTAATGAGGCTGGTCTTTGAGTGCCCTTAGTTTGTGTGTTAGCGGCGAACCTTTTTGAGGCTGATTTGGTCTTTACAACTGAGTTGATGTTATCCTCAGTTCTTGCCTTCGATGAAGTTTGTTTCATTAAATCATGAGCCTCGGCCTTCTTCAATCAACCCATCGTTGAAGTCAAGGAGTGTTGGCTTAACCCAATGTTTCTTCACTGTGAAGAGTGACCAAGACTCTTTCAGATAGGGCGGCAATTTTTGCACAGCCGTGTTAAGAAGTGAGGCGCTCTTGAAGTCTGAGTCATATGAAAGCGATTTAAAGACCCCAACAATACTTGAATCTGTTGCAGAATAGTTTATGATGTTGTCACTATTGTGCATTCCTAATGGAGGAAAAGAGTGGAGGCTGAGTTTGTCTAAGTGTGCACTGACTACTGCCTAGGGTTGGTCAAATTTACGTTCGAGTGTCTTAAGTGCGACCTTATACATTAAACCACAGTATGCGAACTCAGCGATGGCGGTTTTAGCTTTCCAGTTACAAGAGTTTTTAAGTATGTTAACTTGACATCATCAGTCAAGGACTGTGCGTCAATGGCGCTTTTAAATTGTCCGAACCATTCGTGCCACTGCAGTGGATTGCCATTGTACTGTGACAACTTTCACTCGGGCAGTGGATCGTTCTTCTTACAAGTAATTGCCTCTACCAACTGCTTTATCAAATCCGAGTCCAAAGAAGGAGCCGAGGGTGTGGGATGCGGCGGGCCATTCCAACACAATGGGTTCGGAACGGTAGCTCCATACGTTGGCGGAATGATCGGAGTGACAAATGTGGGGGCGATACCTGTGGAAGAAATGAAGGGATTGGCTTGCATGAAGTCTGATGTTACGTAATTTTTAGCGCATGCTGCTGCTTGTACATGAGAAGAGCGGAGCGATCTAGTAGCATGAGGGTTAATCAACGGGGCCGGTTGTACGGTATATAAGTTTGCAGATGTTCCTACAACTGGTACTGCATTAGATGGGACTGCTGCCGGAAAACGCCAGACATTTGGATCCGAAGGAGCAGGAGCTGCGTGGGTTGTAGGGACAAAATTTTGGGGCTGAAAACTCTTTTGTGAGGGTGGTGGATGATTTAATTGAGGTACAAAAACGTTTGCGGTGGAAATGAATGGTGCAGGCGGAGAATGGGGTAACAGATTAACATTATCCGCCACGGGGTTAGTGGCGCGTAGTGGGAGTGCTTGTGGCAGCGAGGGAGGAAAGCGGAATGCTGGTGGGATTAAAGGGAAATGCAGTGGTACGGGGTCTAAACGTGGGAATGGGGGGGCTGGTACATTTATGTGTGCTTTTGTCGAATTAGGTGCTAGCGGAGGATTAGCGAGTGCATTTAAAGTGGGTGAATGCAGACGGCTGTCTAAATTCAACTGTCCCGGCATGCTTGATCTGCGAGGGAATTGATGATCTAACTGTAAACCATCGAAGTGCATGGTTGCTTGTGACAGTAGTCGGGCTGTGTTTGGGGCGTTTAGTTGAGTTGGCATACCAAAGTTTATTGGTGGTGATGGAGGCGTATAATGTGGCTGTCGCTGCTCTTGCATGATGTTGTTTGCAACATGTGCATCATTGGTTACGTTGGTTCTACTACTTGGTTCTTGCGGCTCATGGACAGAGAGGTTGATGTTGGCCTCAACTTGACCATGTGTATTGAGATTGGAGTGTGAGTTTGGAAGTTGAGCTGAAGAAGGTCGTTGGAAAATGCTTGGCTTGATTGGGCGATGGAACCAGAAAAGTGCAAACTCGGTTCCTTTGCAACATCAGCCATGTTCCCGGCCGGTGACGAATTAACCCAATCTTGAACAAGTTTCTTGCTCTTGACTGAATTTCTTTCCGTTAATAGCCCCCTCATTTTGCCTGTACCAGACTCATCTGCTGATGATTTTGTCATCAACTTAATTTGTTCAAGGGCTGCAGCAGCTACTTCCTTGCAATGATCCTCAAGCTGCTCAAATTCCAATTCCCGCAATTTTGTTTGTTTTTCAATTTCAAGACGCTGTCTAGCAATGCGAAGCTTTGCCTCATGTTGTTTCTCAAGTTCCTCCCTTTTGAGTCTTGATATTTCTAAGTCTTGTTGACGCTGACTTGATCTTTTTGAGGAAGTCATATGTGAACCTGAGAGGTATACAGCTCTGCTGTCTCTTTGTCATTGACCAAATTGATATACCCTCGAGCAGCAGCAATGAACTCATCAGTTTTCTTTGTTACAGTCTCTAACCATTTTTCAAGGTTCTTACAGGCAGCATCTGGATCTTCAGTCTTTTGTGCCAGATCAAATAGCTCTTCATTCTTATCAACTACTCTAGCAAAAAGCATCCTTGCACTTCACAATCAGACGTTCGATCTTAACTTTCCTGTCTTGCTTATCCACAGCATTGTTAATTTCATCATAGATATTTTTAAGATCCGCCTCTAATTTTGCCCTCGCACTATAAAGTTTGTTGAATTTGTCCTGCAATGTTGTCATGATCTTATCAACACAGGAACCACACGTTTAATTTAGTACTATTATAAAGTACACACACATGCAACAACACAAATGGGCTATACCGAACCCTAGTGTGACGGTTTGCCTAGCAAACCGCCATAAAGCAAAGACGTTCGTCGAGAACAAAAGTACCCGGCGAAAGAAAGAAAGAACGGTGAGCGCAGAAAGCGCGACAATGGACAGAACGGGAGACGGGACGGACGGGAAGAGACGCCGAACGAGTAACGCACGATGCAAAGGGAGAGCGGCGGGCGAACGGCGCGCGACAAAGCGGGAAAATGGCACGGGAGGGCGGAAACGTCGGGCGGACGGCGCGCGAAGAAACGGAAAAACGATACGGAGGAGAAAGAAACGTCGGGCGGGTAGCGCGCGACGGGACGGAAAATCGGGATAGCATGGGAGGGAGACGGTTAACCACAAGCGAGGAAGCGGGAAGATCAATGCTAGCAGACCACAGCAACAAACTCAGCCAAAAAACCAGCCGTAACTCCAGAATAAACTTAAGTCATACCCTAGAAAGAAGGAGAGAAGCTACTGCCAGGTAAACTAGCACATAACATTATGGGACTTTATCTACGGCATCAAAACATCAAAGCATTAGAAAAATTTACGGCGACGAAGTAGTATGACCAAAAGTCGAAAAGGTCAGGAAATTTACTAGCCGTAACCCAGAACAAACTTAAGTCACACCCTAGCAAACCACCATACCCAGACAACAAAAGTGCATACTACCAACATTAATAAAGCTACAACAAATTGCTAGCAAACAAGTGTGGTGAAAGTCACGAAACAAATCAGCCGTATCTCCAAAATGAACTTAAGTTACACCCTAGCAAAGAACGAGACTAAACAACAAACCAGCATACTTGCAGAAAGAAATTTTACTACAGCAAAATTCAACATAATACATCATACAACAGATAATCGGTGGATAGAAAGAAGCAAGGTGACACGGAAACAAAAAGGACGCAAACGGAAAATGAAACCAGATAACCTGCGCAAAGCGGATGGTAGTGAAAAACTCAAAGAATGCGGAGAGCGAGACTAAACAACAAACCAGCATACTTGCAGAAAGAAATTTTACTACAGCAAAATTCAACATAATACATCATACAACAGATAAACGGTGGATAGAAAGAAACAAGGTGACACGGAAACAAAAATGACGGAAACGGAAAATGAAACCAGTTAACCTGCGGAAAGCGGACGGTAGTGAAACACTCAAAGAATGGGGAGAGCGAAACGTTTTGTAAAGCGCTATCGGAGAGAACCAACCAAAAACTAACCCTTAACTCGTGAGTTAACTAAGTCACACCGCCAGTCAGCGGGTAGAATCCCACAACAACGCAAGACTAAGTGACATTCAGGTTATCAAAGGCTTGAGTGAGTTCCGCCTCCTCAAACGCATGACGGGCGCGAAGCGTTTTACGACGGCGCCTAGAAAATGTCTTTGGTCGGGAGCGTCTTATCAAGGACCGGAGGTTGTTCTTATGGGCTAACACTATAGTGAGTGTTTTCAGCTCAAGCGCAGGCCTCTGTTGTAACGCTCTATACTCTTTAAGTAAACTAGGGTCTTTCTGTTTACGTTTAGACACAATGTCTTTAACTAAATGGATGGTAACTAGAGTACTACGCTTGAGCTGATCGTAGATATCAGGAGTTCCCTCTCTGGGGCAATACACTATAGCTTCTATGCGCTCCTGATACTTTTCAACTACTGCAATAAGCTGTGAAGGTGTTAAAGGCTCATTGCTGTTACTGCGATGACGGGACAATGAATTGTTCACCACGTCATGCCATATAACTAGCCTCTTTTTATCACAGAAGGAATGACTCAATTGGAACTGAGCAGTTTTTCGTACTTTTAACGCGTTAGAAATGAAACTTAGACCCGGTAATGCGTAAATTCCTTTTTTATAATGGTCTTGTAACGCTTGAGGCAAAGTTCTTATGGCGTGATGCAGTGAACTGGCAGCTAATATAAAAACCATATAATGTTTTTTACAAGATAACTGATGTGAGATTTGCTCAGACTCCCACAATTTTCACAATTTTCCAAGAATAAGCGCTTATTTGAGAGAAGAAAAGCAGTTATCTGATTCTTTTCTTTCAAAATTTGAAAATATTGACCAAACTCTAAATTCTACCCTTTTTTATACAAATGTTCGATAGGCAAATGACGCTTCAAATGAAGTATTGCAAAAATTTCTCAAGTTTGGTCAATTTTTTCAATTTTTTTTTCGCTTCGCTTAAAGGTGTAATAGACTTACCCAAGTACCAACTTTCACCCCGATTTGGTCAATTCTAAATTTTGAACAAAAATTTTCAAAATTGATGTTTTTCAACAAAAAAATGTGTATGGGGTGGGTCATCGGTGACCGGTGAACTCGAAAAAATTTGTTATATGGGATAGGAAATGGGTTCTGGGGGCTAGATTCGCCGGTTAAGTAATATTAATTTACTGCAACAATCAGAAGAAGCTTCCCATGAAAAAGAAGTTTTTGGATGCGTCTTACAGTTTGTTTTTGCCGGTCAATACTCCCTCTTGTCAGCACAATGGGTAGTTCATCACACAACATTTAAAGCTGCACGCTTGATCCGTCTGTGCACTCTAAGTCCACGAACACCGCTATAGGAACATGTTTTCCAGCTCTCATTTTGTTGTAAAAATGTCACTCGGCATTTGTTCATCAATCTGTGTGAGCAGCGGTTCCATTCAACAGCTGCATGTCGATAGTCAATGGTGGAAACTGAATTGCACCGTTATTTGTGGCAGTTTTTGTGTCTGAATTGTCACCGGCCGCCACAGAACAGCTTTTGTTTGAGATCTCACAGCCTCCCGTCCTAGCTATTATCACGGTCACACAACGATTAAAAACGTATAAAGATAGATTAAGCAAGCGTAACAAATTGTGATCAGATAATCTGCTGTAATTTATCTGGTCTTTAAAGATGGATTGAAATTAGTACGTGTATAAATGGACGGCACCAAAGTAAAGGTGATAAAACACTCTTTCGAACAATGTTAATTGATCATAATCCCGATAGGACAACTGTTCGTAACATCATCATGGCAAAAATGCACATCTAAATGGCCCGGCAAATCTAGCTATACTTGCTAGCAGGTATTTTGTCTGGGCCGATTTTCGGCTCAAATTGGTCACCGCTACGTTTTCGAAACATAAAAATATTAAGCCCAAAAAGAGCGGAATCGGTTCAGTATATTAGTAGGCTCACCGCAAACTATGTTAAACGAAATTTGTCTGAGCTTTGTAGCCAAATATAAGGTATTTTGTGTGCATTTAATCTTTTTGTAAGGCTTACATGGTTAAGAAATTATGACGTAATACTTTCTCGGATAGATTTAAATAGCACATTGCTCATTGAATTTACTCAGTAACACTGCTAATGACTTGAACGGTAACAATTTTGCTGTTATAGAGGCCTTTGGTTGTCAACAAAGCAAATACAACTACATACGCATGATTATACAAAAAAGCGAAAAAATCTGAAAAAAGAACTCCTTTTTTTCCTAGAACCAGTGTACTACCTACTTCAATCATCAAATGGGAAGATGCAAATGATCAGCGACAAATAAGGTCAAAAATTAAACACCTCAGAAGATTATTGAAGATAAATGGTCTCTCAGTAAATTACACCAGGTTTGTGCTACAAACACGAATTAAGTGCTACAACAAAAAACTGATGTTTCAATTGGACACCAAGAAATCACTTTTTTTAAAAGTAACAATCAAAGTAACATTTTTTTAAAAATCAAACAGTATCGAGGTAGAAAACCTTCAGATGGAAAAAATATCAACAAAATGTTTGAATTTCATTTGGCAGTAAAGCAGGTTGGACGTGTCATCAACGACGTTAAATCATAACCGACTAACGTCGGGCGAATAGCTCTCAAACGACCGGCGAGCGGTTGGCTTCGTCAGGGGGGGGGGGGGGGTGCACCGGGGGCTGATGGGGGGCAACACTGGGTTGGGGGGGGCAACCGCGCGGTGGGAGGTGGAGGCAATAGTGGGAGTGGGGAGTCAAAAGTGGGGGGGGGGGGGGAGGTGTCACAACTTCTGAAAACCGCCCTTCACACCATAAGTATAAGAATAAGTCTCCAAAACAGTTTGAGCAGAAACAGAGCTGAAAGCCTCTAAGACCAATTAATGCCCATTGGGCGCTACCTGTTTATCCCGTTTTTGAGGACGAAAAGTCAAAAGCGTCCGACGAAAAATCGGTCAAGCGAAAAATCGCATTAAAAAAGACCGACAAAACTAATATAATTGCTACAAACTTCGTTTGAGAGCAATTAATTACCTTTAACACAACAAACGACACACAGCGGAAATAGTGGAAACAGTGGAAACAGAAGTTGATCAATTTTTAGAAGCGAACATGTCTAAATTCATGTAAACCTTTGACTATCAAGTAATATTAAGTGCGTGTCTGTGTTTGTTTACTTATCCCTCTTCAGAAAATATGACTTATCAGTAAATGAACTAAAATAAAGCACTAGAGAAAACAATAGAACCTAATTTCTTCAAAATTAACCTAAGTTTGTCAAGAAAAGAAGAGCAAAACAAAATAAGCGGCAAACAGTTTTAGAAAATTAATATAATTGTGCACAAATACCTGAAATCAGCCGAGTATACGTTAAATTTGAGCAAAATTCTGTTCAAGTGCCTGATGTCAACAAAATTTTTAAACCTAATTTCTCTAAATTTCTGTGTTCTAAAACTAAATTTGAGAAAATAAAAAACTTACAAACAACAAACTTTAAAAGTCTTTGGTTTTAATTGAATTAGATGTACAAAGTAATAATCACAGGGTAGATTTGAAATACCAAACCTTTCTTTGCTCGAATGTGGCTGCTCATAAACACAGTGCTAGATTATAAAACAACTCGGAAATTGTTTTTCAGGAAAGATTGAGTGAATTGCTATTTTCTTTTCGGAGTACTGGCTCACAACGCGAGCCGTTCTCCTAATCCCAATGAATGTGACCTTTTTATTTGGATTGTAATAAAACATATATTCTAGACTTTTGGTTGCTTTTATTTGGTTGCGACTTCTTGTCAGATGTTTTTAGGAAAGAGTAACTCTCAGGGTCTTGGCGGGAAAGTAATAATCGACAAAGTTTATGCTTTTCTTGAGTTCACAATGTCATTGGGAACATGCTCCAAGAAGGAGGGCAGGGTTGAAGATCATCTTGTTTGTCGTTTGATCCGATGTCATTGAACCTATATAAATGGAAATGAAGATACTGTAAGGATAATAACATCAAAGGGGGTGGATGTAGCTCACGTTGCCTAAGGCCAGTGCGAAAAATTTTGAATTAAAAAAAACTACGGAGAAAAAACCCGTGCGAGGCGGGCGACCGGACGCACGAACGAGCCGTAAGCCGTTTTTACTTTGGCAACTCATACTTCACCGTCTCGTCCAGGGGATATTTCCACAACTCTTCCAAGGGGCCAAATTCCTCGGCGTCAAGTCTTTGAGTACCCACAAAACATCTCCAACTTTCAGAGGAGTCTGGCTGTTGTCTGTCCATTTACGTCTCTTGAATAATGTCGGCAGGTACTCTTTAATCAAACGCCGCCACACGTGGTTCATCAACTGCTGAACGTGCTTCCAGTTCTTGAAACTAGCTGGCTGTTGATCTCCAAAGGTTCCGGGTGGCAGAGAACTGTACGGGCGTTGAATGAGGAAGTGGTTAGGAGTGAGTGGTTCGTCGTTTTCAGGCTGATCGGCAACGTTTGTCAAGGTTCTGGAATTCAGGATTGCTTCAACTTCAACCATTATTGTCTCAAAGATGTCGAAGGAGAGACGCTTAGATCCTAGAATGATCAAGAGTGTCCTCTTGGCGCTCTGAATCAATCGCTCCCACACACCACCGAAATGAGGGCCGTATGGTTGGTTAAATTTCCATGTGGTCTTGACAACAGCTAGGGCTTTATAAATCTTGTCTCTGTCTAAAGCCTTAACTGATTTCCTCAGGTCTTCGGAGGCACCGACAAATGTTTTTCCATTATCGCTGTACAACAAAACAGGTTGGCATCTTCGGCAGGTGAACCATCGATATGCATTGAGGAAGGTGTCTGTACTTAAATCTGGAGATGCTGCTTCCAAAGGGACTGCTCGCGTAACGAGGCGTGTACAAATAAGTATATAATGTTTCTCGATTCTATTTTGATTGTCTTCAAAATAAAACGGGCCAAAAAGTCCAGTCCTGTGTTGGCAAACAGAAATTTGGTTTCTTTTGTGAGGAAGCGGAATGCAGAAAGTGGGACCTTTAGTGGTTTTATTTTCTGAGTGTCAAAACGGCGACACAGAAAACATCGGTATTTTATTGATCGGAGTGCTTTTCACAGTCCGATGACGTAGTAACGTTGTTGTACGAATGCTTTGACCGGTTCCGATGCTGATGAGCAAAAATTGGTTTTATATTCTGAGTGTCAAAACGGCGACACAGAAAACAACGGTATTTTATTGATAGGAGTGCTTTTCACAGTCCGATGACGTAGTAACGTTGTTGTACGAATGCTTTGGCCGGTTCCGTTATTTGATGAGCAAAAATTCTGTGAGCATGTTCAAGGCATAGTCTCGCGAGATTTTCCTTTGCGTCCAAAATTATTGGACATTTTTCGATCTCATTTTCTGTTGGAGCAAATAGGAGACGGCCACTAGATCGTAGTAGTCCGTTTTCGTCAATTACTGGATTCAAGTTTCTCCATTTGCCCTTGGCGTCTAACTTTTGTGTTCTTTTTAATGCGTTGATTATTGAAGAGAAAACATTGCTTTGAGACAACTTTAGCGGAAAATACAAGGCCACGCGTTCCATGGTCGGCTGGATTAGAATTAGTTGGGACATGATTCCACTCATTAGTTTTAGTTGCTTTTTAGTTTTTTCCAGTCGATTCGATACGAAACGATTTTGTTCCTTTGTTGAGTTGATCCAATGAAAGACAACACGACTATCGGTCCACAAGTAAACTTTTTCAAATCTTAATGTCATTTCGGTTTGTATCAATGTGCGGAGGCGTGTACGTAAAACGGCTGCTTCGAGTTCTAATTTTGGCACACTAATTTCTTTAATTGGCGCAGCTTTGCGTTTTCCAAGCAGAAAAGATGTTTGAAAGATTTCGTCCTGTTTTTGGATGCGAAGGTAAGCAACTGCTGCCAATGCAACAGTTGAAGCGTCAACAAAGACATGAAATTGGTGATTATTTTCATGATTCGTTGAGGTGTTCAACCATCTGGGGATTTCAATATTAGGCATTGCAAAGTAACTATTTGTAGCACTTTTTGTAGGTTCAAATGTAGTTCCTCGGGGGCAAGTGGTTCATCCCACTTCTTGCCTGGCTTCCAGACTTGTATTAAAAGCATTTTGACTCTAATTGTGAGCGGGGACAAAATTCCTAAGGGATCGAAAATGGTTGATACTAAGCAGAACATTTTTCTTTGTGTAAACTCACTTGCATTTCGGGGAAATTGTTCTATTGTCTTCATTAGAAAACAGTCATCTCTGGTGTTCCATTTCTGACCGTGAACTCTATTGATCTCTTTCTGTTCATCTCGATCTTCTTGTTCAATGAGCCTTAGGGCTTCAGGTTTGTTTGACACAAATTTTGTCAGGCGAAAGCCACCTTTATGAAGGCAATTTTTTGTCTGGTTAATGATTTCAATGGTTTCTTCTATAGACGGCAAAGATTTTTAAAGACGGATATAGTCGTCCATACAAAAATGGTTTTTTATTGCATTCACTGCTTTTGGAAATTCAATTTCATTATCTTCTGCGCAACGGTTCAGCACGAAAAATGCACAAAATGGGAAGCAGGTAGCTCCAAAAATTAATCTGGTGAACTGGTATTGGTTAACCATCTCTTCATTGGGCCAAAGAAAAGGAGTGCAGATTGGTCCTCATGCCTTATTACTATCTGCTTGAACATGCCTTCGATATCAGAGAGAATGGCAACTGGGTTTTCACAAAATCTCGGAAGGATTTCTAACAAATTGTTCAGTAAATCTGGTCCTGTGATCAAATTAGAGTTCAAAGATTGGCCTCTAAACTTGGCCGCAGCATTTGCTACTTTGCGCACTTTTCCGGGCTTGCTTGGATAAACCACCGGGTGATGAGGCAAATACACATTTTCTCGGGTTCTGGCTGCTGCATTTCAACTGGCTCGACATAAAATTTTTGAAGACTGTTGTGAGAGTTTGCTCGTACAACTCTTTCAATTGGATGTCATTACTGCGTCGCTTCTGAAGACAATTCAGCTGGCGGAGAGCTGCAAAATAATTATTTTCAATTCTCAATGGTTTTTTCCAAGGTAGTCCAATTTGTAACCCTCGCCGTTGTAGCTGATTGTCTTGATCAATTTGTCAAGGGCTTCCTTTTCAGCGGGATTCGTAGATTCACTTTCGGGTGGATTTCCTTCGGCTTGGATTTTCCAGAACTGCTCAAGCAACTCATACGGGGGCTGATCGTCGGAGATTTGTCTTGATACGTGGTACACGTACTGTTTCTGCTGTTGAGATCACCGTTTGGGTTGTTTTTGTGCTCTTTCATACTCTCCAGCATGGGTCCATCCAAGCCTCGTCTTTACGCCGAATGGCTGGTTTTTAGTTGCCGGGATGATTTCAATTGGATGTGTGAAAGCAAAAATATTTTTTCCCGAATGGGCAGCGATCTTTCCTTCAGCTTTTTCTGGAAAGTGAATGTGACGCAATTCTTTGAATGCATCGCAAAGCTGGTTGAGCTCAAATGTATTAGCTGGCGCTGAATTTTAACAGGAAGTGCTATAAATTATTGTAATCTAAAACTCTCTATCCAAATTTTCGTAGGGTGCAACTGTCACTTGTTCAGAAGTTTTTGAAAGTGGCATATCATGCTCGGTGTTAAAATACTGAAGCGTAGTGGCTTCTTGATGTTCGCATGGAAGAGCAAGGAACTCTGTCATTTTGTTGAGTGTGAAAGTAAATTTGCTCCCTGGATCGATCAGAGCGTACGTATCGAAAGCTTTTTTGCCATTTAGAAAAGATACTGGGATAATTTGATGTTGTTCAAACCGTTCTTTTGGTTTAGATTGTAGATGATTCACACTAAAATTTTTGTTGGAATTGTTAAAATTAGCGAGCTGGATTTGATTCTGATTTTGTTTGCAAAAGACTCTCCGTAGCGGCTCTTTTGTGATTTGGATGAGCCGCTTGCGCTACTGTTACTTCTTGGTTCATAATGCTGTTTGACTGGCTCATTTTCTTAGTTGGTAACATTTGTACCTGTCGAATTGCTGATGGCAAAAGCAGCTGGCGGACGCTTGATAATTTTACCAGGGTCATGCAGTTTTGTGTGCTGGTATCTGCTGCATGTTTGGCAGCGTTTTGTTTATGGGCAGTTTTGCTTCTTGTGTTTATTGCTCAAACAGTTCGAGCAAAGAATGCTCTTGCTTGCAATGTCAAATCGCTGGCTTGGGCTACATTTTTGGTAGTCGGGACAGGTGACTAGTATATGGTTTCCACGACATTTCTCGCAAGAACGCTTTGGTTGATTTGAGTTGTTTAGGGGTGGAAATGGCGGAGCGGTAGGTGGTTTCACAGTACCGCTACTGCCTAATGTTGTTGACTGATTTCGGTTAGTCGGCTGTGCTGGAAAGCCTGAACTTTCGGTACTTAAATTTCTTGCGTGATTATCGTTGATGTTCAAATTACCAGAATTTTTAAAATTGTTTCTACGAAGGTTATTTTGGTGGAAGTTTTGTCGGTTTCTCTTATTGTACACAAGTGCTTGAACTTCAAACCATTTCTGAAATTCAACTAAAGTAGTTGGTGTTTCGGTTGATGTAACAGTGTGCTCAGTCCATTTAAGGAGGATGTTATGCGGGCATCTTCTTTATCTTTCTTCGTAAATGTTGAGCTATGTAGGTCCGGTGTGTATCCCAAGCATTGGAAAGCTTGCACTAAACGTTTCAAGAACGAAGCAAAGACTACAAAATTGTGTTTGTTATAGTTATTAGTTGATTTCCAATTTTTCCGATTGATTTATGAAGGCATTCAACACTATTGAAGGATCACCAATATATGACATGAGTTCGTTTAAAGCTGTGCCAGTGATACTGGTGTTGTTACGTACGAGGCAAAAAAAGTTATTTGTCCATTCGTGGTATTTGAATGGTTGCCATTAAAATTTTGAATCAGAAGAGAGGGCAACTTGATTGAGTGTTTAATTGTTGATTTCTGCCAATATTGCGCTGTGTTTGAGGTCCACGGTAAAGAATTGATTTCAAATGAAGGGTTTTTGGAACTTTCATTTGATATTGGATGTAATATGCTGGAAATCTGAAGTGAATGTGGAAATTAATGCTCGGTTTTTCGCTCTGCTGAAGACAGTGCTTGTAGGGGAAACGTTGAGATTGACGGTGCAATGGGAGCACTTTCAGTTAATGGTTTTGAACAGGTGGCTTGTTGAACACCGAATGAGTTGAGCAACTCAATGCCAACGGCTTTCTATTGTGGCTGGAATTGAGTAAAGCTTCCAGGAAAACTTTTATTCTCTGTGTTTTTGAATTCCTGTCCATTAAGCAATTGTAAAAATGGTATGTTAGACGTTTGAAAATTGTTTGTGTTTTGGCAGGAACTTTCAGAGAACTGATTAAAAATTGTCATTGTGTTACTCAATTCAATTGGTTATTTTGTCTGGGGGAGATCAAAATCTGGGTTCTGCGGGTTTTGTTGGCTGTAATATTTGATATAACTGGGATTCATCAAGTGCGGATTTTGTGTTCCTTGGTACTTGGAACAACCCATGTCCATTGATTGAAACGTTTGCATCTGAAACAGTTCTCGGCGATATCTCGAGGAAATTCAGAAAGTATGTGTTTTGACTGAAAACGATTTTTAAGGTTTTCCTGAGGGAATTGGTTTGGAAATTTTTTTGCGTACTTACAAAATTAAGCGGCTGGATTGAATCATTGTTTGTTTTAGGCTGCTGGTGGTTTACTGTAAAATGACCAGCAGCAGAGATTGTTGTATCACTAAGAGCAAAACGAACATGAGTTTTTGTGACGGTCGTCTCAGGTTTTGCAAGTTTTTCAACGATGTAATTTGCTTCTGTTTTGGAGTCCGCTGTGTTATCAATGTTAATTGGTCTGAATAAATTTGCTGTACTCATTCCAATAGTAGAGAGATTCTCGTTGTTGCTATTTAAGAACTTTGACAACATTGGTTCGGTTCTGTGGCATTCAGACCAAAAAAGGGGATGGTTTCTCCGGTCTCGGTGGGAGAGGTAGTGTTTTATTGGAGAATGAAAAACGTTCTGGGTGGCTGGCTTCTGGAATTTCGTTCATAGATGGAGAGCATCTCCGTGAGGTTGTACACCTGGCAGTCAAATGAGTTGTTACACTGACATCATCGCGTATCCTAGTTGAAGAATGGCTGAGTAGTCCATCGTCATCTAAGCTGTCAATTTCGTGTTCAAATTTCTCTAGACATGACAGAATGTTTTGAATATTTTTCCATGACAGATAAAGTTCTGTTGTAGTTTGGACTTGCTTTTAACACGGCATCGAGTGTTTTTTTTAGTTCGTTTATGTTTGCTTTTGCTTTATTGATGAGCAGGGTGAGTGATCTGAAACTCTTTCGCCGATCAGTAGCAGACTGTAAGAAGCCCAGCTTGCTTTTCAAACTAAGCTCTGCAATTTTGATTTTGTTTAACGCCTACTGACAATTTTCACTGTTCTTCTTTGTCATCTTGCTCTTGTTGGTCTTTTTCGTACTAACAGGTAAAAAACGGCTCCGAAACCAGAGCGACGCAAATTTCAAAGTCGAAAAACAATGTCTATGGCACTGTGAGGCTAATCAGCCCCAAGTTTCTTGTTGTTGAAAAAAACGATGCAACAGTTCTGAAAAAAAAAGAATCCTAGTGTTTTTTGTTGAGCTAAATCTATCTAATTCTATCTCCATAAATAAGAAAAATAACCGTTTGCGCGCGCTTGTTTCGTTATTTCAATAAACACGACCAAAAAATTGCTAGAACAAGGGAAAATGAAAATGTTCTCTTTAGTCGAAAAAATAAATGGCTTTAGAATGGTTTTCGTGACAAACTTTTCACAAGGGCAAACACTTTATTTTGAAAAAGGAACCAAAAATGCTACTGCTGAGACCCTGTGTTGAAAAAGATCAAATTCTTTTTTAATGTGCTGCGAATAAGAAACGTGAGCTACTGAAAAGCAGACAAGACAAAACGATTTGTGCTGAAGCTCGTTTGAAATTCTTTCCATTTAGGTTTAACTGCTTGGTTCTTGTTTTTTATCCAAAACTTTTTAAATTTTTACTTTGAAAACTCCCTTTGCTCTTGGAATTGCTGACACTAAGTTTTGAAGATCATCTACTATGGTAACTAATGACACCAAAAATGCTCTCTTCTTCTATCTGGTGACTACTGAGACCGAAAAGGGGCAAGGCGACTCGTTTCGGCAACTTCTGAGACCGCGAACAGAAAGCAAGAAACGTTTGAGTTTTCCAACTCAAAAGGGAGTATTTGAGTGGGCAATTTTAAATCGGCATTTGTTTCGAGCTTTTGGTTTTCCTGCTTTTGAGCTAAAGAAGAGCGAGTTCTTAATTTTTCTTTTTTTTGAGAAGTTGTTTTCAGTGCATACTACCCCATTAACTAGGCGCGCGGCTAGTAGTATGCACGAATTGAAACCAAAATACGGGATCGTCTAGTTTTCTTAAGAATACATACTACCCCATTAACTAGGCTCGCGGCTAGTAGTACGCAATTAAGATCAAAGAAAAACACAAATTCCTTTGTAGGTTCTTTTCTATTTGAATAAGCGCTTTATGAACTTTTCTCTCTGTTCTTCACGGTTTTGCAGAGTGATTAAAGAATTTCTCCGCTTGTTTTTTTAATGAACTGAGAAGGTTGATTCAATAGGTCTTTTTAAAACTCGATTGATGATTTAAATAAACATTAGAAAAAAATGTGCTTTGATTTCTATAACTCAGAGAAGCAATTTTGCCATTTTTCTGTTGCTTCTTTGCAGTTGTGCAAAAGTGAATTAAAACGTACTTTTCACCTTGTTTTAAAATAAACTGAAGGGTTGCAATCGATAGGTTTTCTTGCATCTGATAAATGTTTTAATCAAAACGTTGGGAAAACGTATTGAGAATTTCTTTTCTTTGAGTGAAAGAAGCAATTTTGCCAATATTATGTTGCCTTTTTTGCAAAAATCGAAAATGCAAAAATCGAAATACATATTTTGCAGCTTGTTTTATAACAAACTGAGGTGGATCAATGAATGGATTTTCTTTGATCTACTAAACATATTTATCAAAACATCAAGAAAACGTTTTTTTGATTTTTTTCAAAGATGCAAATTTGCTCAATTCAAGTTGTTTCGTTACTGAATTGGGAAACTGATTTAAAAAAACTAAAATATTTGTTTTATTACAAAACAGGGGGTTTAATTAATAGGTTTTCTTGGATCTAATAATTAATTAAATCAAAACGTCATGAAAACGTTTTCTGAATTTTTTGAAGCCAAAAATGCAATTTTGCTAAACGCTAGTTGCCTCTTGGTTAAAAAGCAAAATCCATAAACTAACTTTGAAGTTTGTGTTATAGCAAACTAAGGGGGCCCAATCAATAGGTTTTATTGGATCTGCTAATTGTTTATTTCAAAACGTCAAAAAACGTTTTTTGAATTTTTAAAGTCAAAGATGCAATTTTGCCAAATTCTAGTTGCCCCTTTGTTAAAAGGCAACATCCACAAACTAACTTCAAAACTTGTATTATAACAAACTGAGAGGGCCCAATCAATAGGTTTTCTTCGATCTACTAATTGTTTATATCGAAACGTCAAGAAAAATATTTTAAAATTTTTAAAGTCAAAGAAGCAATTTTGCCAATTCTAGTTGCCTTTTAGTTAAATTGCAGAATCCATAAACTAATTTTGGAACTTGTATTACAACAAACCGAGGGGGCCTAATCAATAGGTTTTCTTGAATCTAATAATTGTTTATATCATAACGTCAAGAAAACGTTTTTTGAATTTTTAAAGTCAAAGATGCAATTTTGCCAAATTCTAGTTGCCTCTTTGTTACAATGCAAAATCCAGAAACTAATTTAAAACTTGTATTTTAGCAAACTGAGGGGGCCCAATCAATAGGTTTTTGGAATTATTAAATAGTTTTCATTGAAACGTCAGAATAACGTTTTATGATTTTTGTCTCTCAAAAAAGCACTTTTGCGTTTTTTTTCGATTTTCGAACAAAAAATTTACATAAACAACTCAACTAAAAGAAGTCAATTTAACGTCCAACTGAAGAGTTCTATTCAACTAGTAATTTTACTGTCATGTAAATTTTTTGCGACAGATCCAAAAAAGTGTTTTTAAATTTTTTCGATGCAAAAAACGCTATATCATTTTTTTTTCGTGCAATTTGTGTGTTTTTCTTTTGCTAAGTGCGGCATGTAGTTTCTCATGGCTATTTTTTTCGTAAATCATCCACAAACGCTCGTTGGCGGACAATTTTCTTGTTTTTTGAGATTTTTTGTCGCAAAAAAACTTCAAATTTTTTTTTGGATACGTCTAACCGGGGAAGGGACTTCTGAGGTGACGTCTGGAACCTCAGGCGAACATCTCTTGGTGACGTCTGCAGCCAAAAAAAGTTAGACCTTCTTGATCGGGTGACGTCTGGAACCCTTGAATAAAAATCTCCGCATCTTTGGTGCCGTCTGAGACCAAAAAAAATCGTCTTGGGGGGTTTTCTTGGTGTTTCCTCCTGTCCTGTCGCTCTGATACTAACTTTCAGCTGTGGGGTGGGGTGAGACTTGTCTTTTCGAGAAATGCTTTGATTCTTTCTCGTTGCTCTCTTCTTCAGAAATGCCTTGTTGAGAAGAAATGCACTGCTTCCTCCTCTGTCGTATTGCTCTGATAATAAGTTTCAGCGGGGGGGGGGGGGGTAATGTCACCGTCTTTGTTTAAAAAGATCCGTTTGAGAAAGTGAGAAAGTAGACTATGTTTCTTAATCCCGGAGGTAGGTCTCTTTTTATGTAATGAAACATATTCTAGACTTTTGGTTGCTCTTATTTGGTTGCGACTTCTTGTCAGATGTTTTCGGGAAAGAGTAACTCTCAGGTTTTTGGCGGTAAAGTAATAATCGACAAAGTTTATGCTTTTCTTGAGTTCACAAGGTCATTGGGAACATGGATTATACCAAAATTTAAAAAGACAGAAAAAACCAGCATAGCGAAGTGCTTACGTCAGTTTAGCTTCAATATTCGTTACAAAACCTTATTTTGTTTGATTTGTTTGAAAAACACTCAAATAATATGATTACTAATACATGTCAAATACGGGACAAATACCTCGACAAATGCAGAACAAATCCCGAGCAGTTTTTCAGAAAATTTTCTGACAGGCTTGTTTAAAACACAATTGCCTCCATGTATAAACTTTCTGTTACCATGTTAACTTGGAAAAAAACTAATCAGTTCACTGGTTAATCGTTTGGTAATTACATAATTTTGAGCTGAGGGATAGAGCGGTCTCTGAGAGGGCAAAAACGGAGAAAGAAGATGGATGATGGGTCTGTTTAAATGCGGATAAATGCAGGAACTTCTACACCCAGCCAAATTTTGGTCAATTTATGTATATATTTCTTCAATTCCCGGTAAAATTCCAATAAGTTCTTGCATTTTTCATCAGCATGCGATTGGATTTTTTCTCCAGATTATTCTCTCTCAAACATTTTTACCGTAAAGTTGATCAAAAAAGTTCCGTAGTTGTAATCGGTTAATAAATTGATAAATGACACTTCAGAAAGTAAGCACTTAATATACTGCTCGATGACCTCTACTGAACAATTAAATTCCCATCAGCAGAATTGATGTTTTCCAACAGAGCAAATAAATATTGTAATTGGTAGTTGAATGACCTTCAGAAGAAATCAAACAATAATAGTCAGACAAGCAAAACTGATACTCAACAAGTGCAAAATAGTCATCATCAAATCACATTGGCTAGCAAATTTTAGGTTCCCGTAAAAGTATTATAGAGAGGTAGAAAAATACATACCAAACATTTTGCTGACAAATTTCAGGTCACCAGTTTATGCCCAGCAACTTATTGGACAGTACATGATTTGCTAATAATCAATACAACACATTAAAAATCAATCAAAGCACCCATTTTAAAATGCAGCTTTAAAGCAGTCTGCAATGCCAGAAGTTTAAATGAAGTGCCAGAAGAATTTCCTATATAATTGGACAGAAGTTCACTTCCATGCACTTTCGCCATTTCAAAACGTGCACGTTTCGTCTTTTAAGAAAGGTCACGTGACTCTGCAGAATCACTTCAAACGTCTGGCTTAACATCTCGGTAACCGCCAGAAACTCTCAGTGACTTCAAGCAGAGTCACGGAAAGTATCTCTCGAAAGCAAATTCATGAACCGCCCGATTTGCTACAAACTCATTCTTCTAATTTTTTCACAGACCCTGCAACATTCCAGGAAAAATGCGGCATTCGAAGACTTAGTATGACGTTACAAAAAACGGAAAATACATTAAACTTTAATAGCCTCCGACTTCAATTGGTTCAACTGCGTAAATCATATCGAAAAACTCCGATCTCTGGATTAAGTTTTAAAATGCCCGATCTCTGCCGTGACAAATTCTAAAGGGCCAGAGTTTTCTGCATGTTGCCCAAAAAATCAAAATTTGAAATCGGTGTGCTTCAAAAATCATTGCGTGACTCCTCAAAGGCACTTAGCCGCGATGTTCTCGTCATTAGGGTCACGCTCTCGAATAATGGCAGTTCTCGAACAAATTACTAATAACAGGATCTAATAAAATTAGAAGCTCAAAAACAAAAAACTTATCAACAACAATAACAAAAAAGTTAAACAATTGAAGCAATGAGTGAACACAACACCTGTAAAACAGAAGACATAAACGACAAACGTCGGGCTTATTGCTATCAAATAACGGGTGAGCGGGTTATCGTCGGTAGTAGCCAGCTAGAGCTCAGGGATGCTAGCATTAGGGGAGAGAAAGTTGAAACTTCTTAAAAACGCCCTTCATAACAATGAATTTACCTCTCCCCAAAAGGAGAGTTCGGGGAGTCGCATTCTTGGATGATAATAAGGCGAAGGGCTATAAGAGAACTTAAAGTATCCGAGCTTTACCAGTTTACCCCGTTTGGTGGACAAAAAACAAATGGTCAGACAAAAAACGATCAAGCAAAAACAATTTTCATACGAAAAATTGCATAAAATCCCGAAGGACAAAAGATTTCTACGAACTGCGCTTGAGACCAATTAAACATATATTAGCGAACTATATTAGAAGACATATTTTTTCTGATATAGTTGAAGAATTAGTTGTTCTGAAAAATCGATCCTTAATATTTTTTTTATAAAACCTAGCCACAAAAAGTAGACGAGTGAATGGAAGAGCTGATTTCTCAAAAACTATTTTAAAAACATTCAAACATAACCTGCTAACATTAGGCAAAGTTCTCTAAAAAAACTGGCGAGAGTGGGTTTCGTCAGTAGCTAGCTACACCTTAGGGAGACTAGCTTAAGTTTAATTGAGGAGGAAAGGTGCCGGTTTGAGCTAGGATGGGATTGAGCGTGGGAGGTTGCGGATTGACGATAGGGGGCGGGATGGGGAATGAAGTTGGAGTTGAATTTGTCTCCTCAGAAGTTCCCATCAATGGCATCCTTAGAGACTGCTAAAACGTAAGAGTATCCTGTATCCCTATTTTGAGGACCAAAAATTAAAAGTGTCACACGAAAAGATCGTGCAATTGAAATTGAATAAATGTATAAAAAAGAACGCAGACTTCATGTAACTTCTACTAAATTTAGTTTGAGAGGAATTAAAAACTAATTTTGTAGGCAAATGATTTCTGAACTCCAAACTTGAGACATCAAGGTGATAGTGTCAACAAGATAGAAAATTTGCTTCAGCATTAACTGCGCCTTTTTAAAATGTTTTGTGGCCACCCATTGCTGCAAACAATACAAAAAAGAGTTCGCTAAAAGCTTTGCGTATTTCGAGAAACATTTGAAAACTACGAATACGACAATTTATGCTCCCATGTCAAAAATAACCGACTTACGTCGGGCGAATTGCTCACAAACAACGGGCGAGTGGTTGGCTTTGTCAATAGCTAGCCACGTTTTAGTGAGGTTAGCTTTGAATTAACTGAAGTGGCGCAAGATGAGCGCAGCAGGGGTGCAAAAGTGGATTGGGGGACTGGTGTGGGGGCGGTGCGTGAGCGGGGTGTGGGATCAATTTCGAAGAACCGCCCTTCACACCATAAGTATAAGTCTCCAAAACAGTTTCTGTTAATCAAATACTTGAAGACTAGTGGGCTGAACGGCTCTAAGAGAAGTTAATGCAAACTGGGCGCTACCTCATTATGCCGTTTCTGCACACGAAAGTCAAATGGGTCAGACGAAAAATCGGCCAAGCCAAAAATTGCATAAAAAAGACAAACAGGATTAAAATATGTGCTACAAATTGCTTTTGAGAGAAATTAACAATCTTTTCCTAAAAAGTGCCTGTTAAGTCATTTATGATAGAAAACCTTTCTACTATAGCTCATTGTTAATGAGGATCAAAGATGATGTCGTTATGCCACGTAACGGCAGCTGATGTCCGGCATCAACAAAAGGAGAGAAAGAGAGATAGAGTGAAAGAAAGAAAAAAATAAAACGCAAGCGAGAAAGAGAAGGGAAAAACTCTAACCAACAGCGAAAGAAAGAGAGATAGGAATATTTTCCATGATGGGATTCGGCTCTGCAACTGCTTGGTTTCTAGCCTAGTTAGTAAATAAATCAATTAGAAAAAGTACCGAAAAAAGCAAGAAAAAAATTCATTTTCGCAGTAAAAGTAGAAAACCATTTTTGTATCGAAAGTTCTGTCAAGTAACCCATCTCCCAGACTTAAAAATTCGTTGGCCAGTAGTGGTCGTTAAACTCAAAAAAGAACAAAAATATTTAAAAACATTGAGAAACAATTGCAAATTTTAACAAAACCTTGCTAAAGTTCAAGATAATAATATCTTAATGACCATTTCATTGTCGCAATAGACTATCCATTATCTCTGTTTCAAGCCCGAAATAGTTTCACTGGCTGATAAAGATCCATACAATTAGAACATGATAAAAATTTGATTTGATCCATAAAACTACAATCCCATTAATTCTAGAAACTATGCAGCAGCTTACCAAATCTTGGAGGTCCCAGGTGCCGGAAAAAATTCAAAAACGTGAAAAAATTGCAAGCAGTTTATAAAATTGCTCAAACTCATGATATCAAAATCTTGGAAAACATTCCATTACATCTGCATACTTTGCAGTAACATACTATCAAACCAAAGAGGAAGTTCCGTGGCTCGTGAGACTCGAAATACCTAAAAACAAATTCAAAAAACTTTTTAAAAAATCTGAAAAAGTTTTAGAACAGAAATTGCTAAAACATGTGATACTAAAAGTTTAAAATTACTCCATGGTTCACAAAAATTTTACACTAACTCATTATAAAACCCTAACGGAGGTTTTCTGACCCTTGGGGCCTAAAAAACCTGAATAATGACTCTATTAATAAATTTTTTAAAAAAAATGGCAAAAATTGTCAAAAAAATGCTAAAATTCGTGATGTTTAAAATTTGCCAGCCATTCCATTACATCTAGAAATTATAACTATACAGTAACCTATTTTCAAACCTAGAGGAGGTTTCTTGGCTCTTGAGTGTGAAAAAACCTTAAAAAAACAACAAAAATTTTCAAAAATATTGAAAAAAGCAAATTTTATCAAAAAATTATTAAAATTTGTGACAATTAAAAGTTGAAAACTAGTACATGGCCAGTAATAACTTGTGAGTAGCTTTTTGTCGAACACATTAGGAGGTCTTCTGGCACATGGGTCTGGAAAGACCTGAATAAGGAAAAATAAATGTCATAAAATTTGAAAAAAATTGCACGTTTTGTCAAAAAAAAAGCAAAAATTCGTGTGAAACCATTTCATTATCACTAGAAGCTATGCAGTAACCTATTATTAAAACCTAGAGGTTTCTTAACACCTTGGGTCGATAAAAAACAAAAAAACTCAAAAATTCAAAAATTTTCAAAAAGCTTGAAAAAAAATTGCAAAATAGTATAAATTTGCGTCTTCTTAGCAAGCGGTTGTTCGTCAGTAGCAAGAAACTGGGGAGGGGGTAAGCTGACGGCTCATGGGGCGTGTAGGGCAACAGTGGGGTGGGTGTGTGGTAACAGCGCGGGGTTGGGGGCAATAGTGGGGTGTCAACAGTGGAGGGGTCTTAAGAACCGCCCTTCACACCATAAGTATAAGTCTCCCAAACAGTTTGTGCTGAAACAGAGCTGAAAGGCTCTAAGACCACTTAATGCCCGCTGGGCGCTACCTGTTTATTCCGTTTTTGAGGACGAAAAGTCGAAAGCGTCAGACGAAAAATCGATCAAGCGAAGATCGCATAAAAAAGACCGACAGGACTAATATATTTTCTACGAACTTCGTTTGAGAGCAATAAAAACCTCATTCTTGAAGCACGAATACAATTGAAACAGCCACTTTTTAATTTTTGAAGAACAATCAAAAGCAGTACAATATTTACAAAAGCTATTGTTCATTGCGCCCAACTTTAGAACGTATTCGAATTAAGTATGATACATTGTTTGAGATAAGTATAAGCAATCACGAAAAAACCAGCTCAGATCTATTCGCAAACTCAGACGCCAACTTTTGACAACAGAACTACGGCTTCATTTGAGTGGCCACAGCGGAAAAACTTCCCACCAAAACCACGGAACTAAATTTGTCCGCAAACGCATCAAAGATTTTGAAAAAAAACTTAAATAATAGCCCGAATGAGTTACCTTACCATTACTTTACGACTGCAAAACTCCCACAAGTAAATATTTCAAGTTATTTTTATATGACATTTTCAGTCTGTTTTTTTTTGAAAACCAGACATCGAAATTACGAATTATAACTGTGTTAACGCGTCTTGTTATCATTCAAAACTTACAATCACTTTGTTTTTTTTTTGAAATGGAAGCAGAATTGCAAACGCTCAAAGTATTTTTTTAGTTTGTTAGCTAAATAGCAATTTCCAGGTAACTACTCTCACATGCAGCAAACGTAACTCAGTTCAGTTGTACTTGAAAAAGCTTTTTCAGTAAACACTTAAAAGTTGTTGCTTATTTTTGAACGCGTGAAATAATTTTTAAAAGATATCAACTCGAAAATAGAACTATAGTTTTCGGGCTGTTTTCAGTCAAATTTACCATAGTTAACCAACAGATTTCAAGCTTTTCCTTATAAAAATCCTATCCTTCTAATGTATTGTCAGGTTTCCCGCCAAGAGGGGTATAATAGTGAGCTCTAATCAGTCTTATCAATAAAATACGTCTACTGATGCAAGTCTGAGATAAATACTGCTAATCGCTATATTTAATCTCCGACCCCAATTCATTGAGATAATTGAAGCCGGCACCTTATTTCATCACATTCCAGCCGTAGCTGCAATCATCTCACAGATAAATTTCGAGTAACTGATTAGGTGTATCAACCCGTTTCAAGACACTCGATATTCGTTTCAGAGCGTACACCCAAATGTAAGTTTTGCATAGGATAACTCACAAGCTCCGCTTGATCAAAGTAACTTGCCTAGAGAAGCTTCGAATACAAAAGAACAAGAAAAGGGTATCCAAGTTCCGAGAGTAAGAGGCTTGCGAGTAAGAGATGCAGGTCTGAATCTACAGTAGTACTGTCTGCTTAAGCATCTCTTACAATCTTTAGAGCTATCTGAGACGCAATCTGTTCTCAATTACCATATATTCCAAAACCTTCTTGATAAGTCGAGAAATAATTGAATTCATAGCCAATAAACCATATAAATATTTGCAGGAGACAACAATTTTACATTAAACCAAATTTGAGAATTGAAATAGTGACGACTTTAAAACAATGACAACAGTAAGGATTCATAAGCTCAGATACCGCACTAAATTGATATATTGGGGAATAAATTTTAAGCACGAGTACTGGTTTCGTAAACTTAACTCATATTTGAAAAAAAAAGATTGGTTGCAGCATACATCTTAATAATTCTTGGCCCTTCTTGTGGTACAGATGCACAAAAAACTGAAGTTAAGTTTTCTGAACGTTATTTAATGAGCAGCTTTACTATACATCTTTCCAAAGATTTCATTGTTAAACTATCACCTGAGTGACTGTTTCGGTTCAAGTTTCCCATCCCTATTGCGCATAAATCAGGCGGATCTACAATTTCTTGCCATGTTTAATTTCTTTTTTTGGTCGCCACATTTCTCATTTCACACTCAAATTGACAATTTCGTGGTTCAATCAGTTCCAGCACGTATAATCGCACTATACCCTTTGGAAAAGGAAACTTTTAAACCATGATATCAACTTCTTTTGGGACATTAATCTATCATTAATTAACCATCGGTTGTGCTGTTGGGACAACAGATCGGAAGACAGCATCAAAAATGCAAAAATGTCGGAGAGCTCGAATGTCCATCTTATTTTTAAGAAGACAACGTAGCTACACTTCAACTTCAGTCAATTAGCAAACAAAGCACACATTCATATTCAATCTGCTGTCCCAATTTTATCACTTTTGACCTTCTACCTTTTCAACAATGTCTGAGTGTCCCATTTTTACCGTCATCACAGGCCATGTTTTATATTTCGTTCTTTCTCATCATAGCCCCACCAAAATTATACCACTCCCATTCCGGTATATTTACGGTAATTGAGTGTGGAGGGAGGCTTTCACGCTTCATTCCTACTATGTTAGGGGGGGCTACAATGCGAAAGGAACAAACAAATATTTTATTTACAATTTATCAGTTCTGCGCAGCCACTGCCAGTTTCTTCAGGTGATCGAAGAAGACCTGGAAGCTGACGTCATCAGTGAGAA
Organism: Convolutriloba macropyga; assembly: GCF_964194025.1. Classification (NCBI taxonomy): domain Eukaryota; kingdom Metazoa; phylum Xenacoelomorpha; order Acoela; family Convolutidae; genus Convolutriloba; species Convolutriloba macropyga. Next base: position 26,072,609 of record NC_134471.1, read on the forward strand.
TAGGCATGGATGCCTCCCCACTTGTAGTGAGGTAGTTGTTGTGAGTCTGAGAGGGATTCACTCGACTCATCAGGAACCTGGCTTGGGAACCCTCATGCTCCGTTTGCACAAACCTGCATTCAGTTTATAAGAGTAATACTTTTCGACGTGATGGATTAAAAAGTATCAAAGAAACTATAGTAGTCCGAAAAAGGTGCTATTCCGCCACTTCCTAATCGGAAGATGACTAAATACCACCTTTTTCCCACTACTCTATATATCTACTACTTGCTTATACCCTCCATTTTATTCACTACTATATATTAGCTCTATATTCAATCAAAAATCAATCAAAATCAAAAAATAAATCAAAAGCAATCATTATTTTATGAATTACTCTAAGAGTGATTTTCACTCTTTATTTATTCTAAATCTGGTATTAATTAAGAAAAAAAGGTCTAAATCTAAAATTAATATCAATAAAAACCAAAACTACATGACAGATAAATTAAAAGAAGAAGAATTAGCTTCTTGAATACTATACTTATAAACATGCTCTCTGAAATGATTTCTAGTATGACCATATCTATATCTATGAAGATAAATACATAGTCAACATTTCCTATTTCTAAATCAATATAGTGATATATGTTTATAAACATTACACATACTACATACTAGATATTGATCAGGATCAGAATAATGATATCCCAAATGTTCTATATAATCTTTCACCCTAACCATATTTTTACATACATAACAAGAATATTCTAATTCTTTATAATTATAACAACATTCTTTCCAAGGTTTATTTATACACTTATTGCATTTCATTTTCATTTTTCGAAAAATTATTTTTTGATTATTTCCCTAAAAAAATACATCATGTCTCAATCAACTAATACTAGTGTCATAAACTTCTGCGACGTCTGTAATCTATCCTTTGATTCAAAGAAAGGTTTATACAGGCATCAATCATACGATCTCAAACATAAGGAGCTATTGGAGAAAATGTTTGAGTCTGAAGAAGAAGAAATCTCGGAGAGGGTGTATAATTCGGATGAAGATGATTATATTATTAAAACTAAGACCAAAACTAAGGAGGATATTATTAAAACTAATATTATTAAAACTGAAACTATAACTGAACTATGCTGTACTTGTGGCGATAAGTTTAAAAATCAGATAGGTCTACAAACTCACATGAAAAAACACTGGAGAGAAAACGTTGTCTTAAACGATAATTATAATATTAAATCAAGCTTTAATCAAAGGCAGTTATATATTACTAACTCTAATGGTAGTTTTATCAAGGATATTAATGAACCAGTAGATTACATATTAGACGAGTTTAAACCATTGAAATCATATAAATATAAAGTTATTGCCAATTGCTTATATAAGAAGAGACACTCAGAAGAAGAAAAGACTACTAATATAAACTTTAGAACCGATGAATATATGGATAAAGATCATCGACTGAATCTAAACCAATGGCTTGATCATGTTAGAGAAACGTGTGAGGGTTACGGCTACGATTATGAGTTTATTGGAATAACAGACATGCAAATAAATATAGAACGGACTAAACCATCATTAGGATCTTATACTGAACTGCCACCAGGTCTAAGAGATAAAACAAAAGCGCTTTTAAATATTAGAAAAATTAAATTTAACTGTCTACGCTTATGTATTACAGCTGCATTGCATCCTGTAACTGAACATGCAACTAGAGAAAATAAGTATATTAATAATCTAGTCGATGCCTGGGAATATAATGAAACTGCATATGATTATATAACAAAAATCCAAAACAAATATAATATCAATATTTGGTTTTACAGACCTACGTTCGTGCTTCACCACAGGCCTACTAAAGATAGTAACATAGCAAAAGTAGAATGCTTAGAGAAATGTTCTAACTTTGTAAAAGGTAGACATAATGTAAGAATACAAGCATGGAGTGAACACTGTGCCCTAATTAAAAATGTAGAAGTATTACTAGAAAGACCTAACACCAAACATACCAAGTACTGGTTTTGTGATAATTGTAACTGTTTGTTTAGTTCTCAACATAAAAATGATACCCATGAATGCTGTGTCCAAATCAAACCAAAGATTGTTTGCCCTAAGTTAAAACAAATTAAATTCAAGAATCAACATAGACCACAAGAAGTGAACAATGTTATATTAATAATATTGGATGTTATATAAAAGGAACAGATGAAAAGATTGGTAGCAATACATATAAGATATCTGAACATGTACCTATTGCTATTGGCTATAGTTGGCATAGCAAAGATGAATTACTTAGCAAAGATGAAGTATATAACAGATCAGGGAACCTGCTTCGCAGATCATACTTTGGTCCAGACTGCAACAAATATTATGTTAGAGATTTATTAGAAATAGAAACAAAACATAGCATTAAGATAAACAAAGCAATGATATTTACAGAAGAAGATAAATTGTATCATGATGCTAATGATATATGCCACATTTGTAATAAAAACTGTGTTAATAAAGTTAGAGATCACTGTCATCAAACAGGTAGATATAGAGGTCCAGCATGTAATATTTGTAACTTGAACTATGAACATCAAAACTTCATTCCAGAAATATTACTGGAATGAAGTTTTGAAGTTCATAGTTCAAGTTACAAACATTACATGCTGGACCTCTATATCTACCTGTTTGATGACAGTGATCTCTAACTTTATTAACACAGTTTTTATTACAAATGTGGCATATATCATTAGCATCATGATACAATTTATCTTCTGTAAAAATCATTGCTTTGTTTATCTTAATGCTATGTTTGGTTTCTATTTCTAATAAATCTCTAACATAATCTTTGCTGCAGTCTGGAACAAAGTATGATCTGCGAAGCAGGTTCCCTGATCTGTTATATACTTCATTCCAGTAAGATTATGTTAGAGATTTATTAGAAATAGAAACCAAACATAGCATTAAGATAAACAAAGCAATGATTTTTACAGAAGATAAATTGTATCATGATGCTAATGATATATGCCACATTTGTAATAAAAACTGTGTTAATAAAGTTAGAGATCACTGTCATCAAACAGGTAGATATAGAGGTCCAGCATGTAAAATTTGTAACTTGAACTATGAACATCAAAACTTCATTCCAGTAATATTTCATAATGGTAAATGCTATGACTTCAATCTATTATTTAATGAGATATTTAAACAGAATAATAGCAGGAGAAGGATTGATATGTTGCCTAGTACTAATGGTAAAGCTAGAATGTTTAGAGAGGGTATATTAAAGTTTATAGATAGTTACAGTTTCTGGACAATGTCTCTTGATAAAAAAGCAAAGGTTTACAACATAAAAAATAAAACATTATATCCTTATGAATACTTTAAGGATGAGAATAGCTATAATAATAAACTAGATAATCTATCAATTCAAGAGATTAGATCATCACTAACAACTAAGTTACCAGCTCAAGATGAAGATGATTTCAATAATTCTAATAGTAATAAAACAGGTAAACAATTAACATTAGAATATATGGAAAATGATGTATTCATATTAGGACATTGCTTCAATCTATTTGTTAAGTTAAACATGAATACATTTAAACTCAATCCTCTACATTATATTAGTCTACCAAGCTACAGCTTCGATTGTTTCCTAAAACTAAGCAAAGTTGAATTAGACACAATACAAGATGAGCAAATACTAAAAGACTTCATTAGTGCAATGAGAGGTGGTATATGTGGTGTTATGGGTGATAGTTATATTAGAAGTCAAAATGAAAGCTATAGTCAAAGTCAAAGTCAAAGATCAATGGCGAAGCATGACCGAAGGTCTATCTGGTACATTGATGCCAATAACATACGGTTATGCACTAATGCAAAAGCTACCATATAAAGATTTTGAGTACTCCAACGCAACTCAAGACAAAGTATAAAATACTTCAGATGATAGTGATTAGGGCTATTGGCTTATCTGTGATTTAGAATATACTAACGAATGTAAAGAGAGAACTGGCAACTTCCAACTACTACCCCATGGAAGAGAAGTAGAGAATAATCAACTGGGATACAAACAAAGACCCCCAACCTCATCAAAAAGCAAGAAACTAATATTAGATCAGAATAATAAATATGAAAACCCAATACACTATCGGATGTTAAAGTTTGTTGTTAAGAAGGGTATAAAGGTTACTAAAGTCCATAGAATAATTAAATTTAAACAAGATTATATAATTGGAGACTACATTGAACTTAATACTAAAATGAGAGCTGACGCTAAAACTGAGCCTGAGAAAGATATATTTAAGTTAATGAATAATTCATTGTTTGGTAAAAGTTGTGAGAATGCATTAAAGTATCTAGAAGCCAAAATTCTAACCGATGATTATGAAATACTTAAAGCTGTTAGTAAACCAACATGTAAAGATGTAATTAGATATGAAAACTACACTATAATAGAATTCTATAAAAAGGAAATACAATATAAGCCGATTTATTAAGAATCTACAGTACTAGAGCTCAATAAGCTTCATATGTATAAATTCTTTTATAATGTAATAAATACCTCGCTTAAAGATCTAATGTTACACTACACGGACACGGATAGCTTCGTGTTAAGCTTTAGCGAGGGCAATGTCGACAATGAGCACATGGATCTGAGTAATCTAGATAAACCAATAAAAACCAATAATAAGATACCGGGCAAATTTAAACACGAATTAGGTAATAAGGTTACAGAAGAATTCGTGGTATTAAAACCCAAAACATATAGTATAAAGAACTATGGGGCAAAAGAGAAAGGAATAAAGAAAGAAAGTAATGGAGAGCACGAAGAATATTATAGTGCTCTAATAGATAATAAGGAAAGGATAGTAGAGGAAAGCAGGATTCAAAACGTAGGAAGTTGTATGGCCACAATTAGGATAAGTAAAAGAAGTTTAAGTAATTTTGATGATAAAAGATTTTATGTAAATAATATAAAAAGTTATCCCCTAGATGAGAACATGTATCTATTCAAAAGAGATTTATTAAAAAAAATCAGCCAACAGACTTCGCCCATGGCAAAACCAGCACTGATAAACAATATTAAAGAAATAACAATTAATGATGATAGAAAGTTTATTGAAGCCGCTATTAGATTATATATTGAATTGTGATAATTATTTTTATAAAAATGACTAAACTAGAAACACTCATAGAATTAAACAATCTAGAAAAACTAAACAGAAAGAATAGATTAGAAGATAAATTAAAACAACAAGAATATTATGGTGAAATAGAAGAGTTATTTGATCCCTTAACAAAAACTTTAAATCCGAACAGTGAACACAATCTAGCATTAAGTGCACAAACATTAAGAGCAATAGATTAGCAAAATCAAGAGTTAGAAAAACAAACTAAGATGATCCAGCAAGCTGGCTCCCAGTTTAATGAAGCATTAATGATGTCCAATGGTGAAGCATTGGTGAAGTCCAACGACAAAGCTGTAGAGAAAGCTCGAGATAAGCCAGGAATGTTAGTAAATAGACACGGCTTAAATTATTAATTTAATGTCAGTTCAATCTAATCACCAATTAAAGTTAAAGTTCGTAAATTTAGATATTGGTGAATTTGAAATGAACGGTGTTAAACTAATTTACCAAGAAAATTCATTTATAGTTAAGGATAATATATATGAATTGTCAGATGAGTTTATAAACTTTCTTACTAACCCAAATAAAAAATATGGTGAAGTCGAGGAAGATGAAAACAAAATTAAAAGGTTTTTAAAGGATATTAGATATGATTTAGGAAAAGGGGACAAGAAAAGCGCTACATATAGAACAATAAAACGTATAATGGGGGTAAAAGAAGATGTATTTGGTAGGGGTTTAAATAGCAACCCTAACCCAAATAATCAACGAACTTGCCATTTAAATGGTTTAGTAGAAAGACTAGAATTATTAATGCTAGAAACAAAAGCTGGTCATGATGGATTATATGATGAACTCCTAGATATATCTAAGCAATTATTATCTATGGAAATTATTAATCAGGAGCAACTAGATAATTTTGTTTTTAACTATGGTAAATAAACAAAAATGAACAAAGCTATCAAGGAAGCTGTTTCACAGATCAGGGAACCCGCATCGCAGATGACTATATCCACAAGTAAACAAGACTAATTAAAACTAAACAACAATTACTAGCTAAAGTATTCAGTCCTCAAATAATAAAGTTTAGAAGAGAAAGAATAATACCATTATATAAAGATGAAAGATGGTCAGCTGATTTAATTGATAAGTAATCTCTGAGTAAATACAATAATAATTATAAATTTATATTAACTGTTATAGATATATTCACAAAATATGTATGGGCTATTCCATTAAAGAATAAATCTGGTTTATCTATAACTAATGGTTTTAAAATAGTATTAGGTGAAAGTAGAAAACCAGAAAAGTTATGGGTAGATAGAGGTAGTGAGTTTTACAATAAAACAATTAAGTCTTTACTAAGAGAATATGAAACAAAACTATATTCTACTTATAGTGTTTTAAAGGCTGTGTTTATAGAGAGATTCAATAGAACATTATTACACATAATAAATAAACCTATGTTCATCAATGGCGATGGTAACTGGGTAAATATATTAAAAGATGCTGTTGTAACATATAACAATAACATTCATTCAATAATTAATATGACACATGTTGATGCTTCTAATAATCCCGATAAGGTTAAATACTCATTCATTTATAGGAATATTAAACCTAAACTTAAAGTTGGTGATTATGTTAGAAATGCAGATAAACGTAATATCTTCCCTAAAGGTTACACTTCTAATTGGAATAGAGAATTGTTTAAAGTTAATGAAGTTCTAAAAACACAACCACCAACATATAAAATAGAAGATATTAATGAAGAGATAATAGAAGGTAAATATTATGATTAGGAACTAATAAAATCCGAGTTTGACTTTGAATCTAATAATGAAGTTTTGGAATCATTAGGCATAATTCTGTAATTTCTGTAAAAAAACACAAAGAAGACAAGAAATAGATTCAATCAAGCTAAACATCAATTAACATCAACATCAACAAACAACTTAACACTAAGTAAGGCTCGTGGGTTAATCCTAGAAGATAATGATAATATTGATATGAAGGATACCTATAAAATTACAAATGTACATCCTCCGATAGATGAAAAAGATGTTGTTAATAAAGAGTACTTATTATCCTCTTCTAATGAAATAGAGATTTTAAGTAGAAACATAACTGAACTAAGAAAGGGTGACTTTGATAAAGTTACAACTAAAACATTACAACTAAATGAAACACAAGTTAATGAAGAACTAATTAATGAGTTTATTGAATCAGCAAATGAAGTCGCAAAAACTGTTAAGTTTTGGTAATGAAGTTGCTGCTAATACTATCTCTAAAAATAATCAATTAAAACAATAATTTGATAATAATAAGTTTAATCAGAATATCACTAACATAACTAGATGAAATGTTTCCTACTGGGCTAAAAGAATTTAAAGAAGTTAATAAAAAGACTAATTCTTTTATAGATGAAGCCCCTTTAAAGAATAAAAGGACAATAATACAATATATAATTGCTATACTTTTACGAAGTACGTTAGTTGATAATAAACAACAAGAAAGACCAGAGACGCATTATGGTTTTAAACAAGAAGATATAACGAAAGAAATAGAAAGAATTTTTTACTAATTAAAATAACCGAAACTATCACTAACCCAACAGCACCGAGTGAGAGATTACTATATCCAGATTTGTCATCAGTATCAGAAAGACTGATAAATGAAAAGATTCAAGCCAATAATAAATTTAACAACAATATTAACATTATAAAAGATATTATAAATTATTATGAAACTGAAACTAATAACTATAATAAGAAGTTAAGTAGATATAAAAATTATATTAACGTAGCTGAGATAACAGAAATAGTATTATCATCAATAGCGACAACGGCAACAACAACATCAATTGCATTAACAGGTATAGGATTACCTTATTCTATACCAACAGCTTTTGCTACAGCAACTGTTTGTGGTTCATTATCAAAAACAATTAATACTAAAATAAGAAATAAAATTATAAAGTATTCACAAATGTATATTTTAAGTGAAAAGTTTAGCGACAAGTTTAATAAACTACATACTAAATCAATGAATGATAATAAAATAGATAATGATGAATATAATGAATTAGTCAAGGTATATGAAGAATGTAAGAAGAACAAGAAAAACAAGCTTAGTGTTTTTTTAAACTAAAGTTGTTAGTGTTTAGTTATAATAATGTATTTAGTAAAAATAATATTAGTATTAATATTTACCATTAGATTGATATATATATATATAAACATAAATATAAACAATCATAAATTTAATCATGACTATAATCAAATAATTATCTTTTCTTCGTACCTAAGTATAAACCTCTTCCTTTTCGTACTACCTTTATACCTTCACCAGTAGTTGCAAATTTAATTAACTCAGGTGTAGCCGCTATAGCTACTTTAGGCTTTCTACTTGCAGTCGCACTTCCTATTTTACTTGCTATTTCTAATCATCTTACAGGATTATTAGCAACGTTCTTTCCGAAGTTAACCGTAGCTCTACCAACACTTTTGAAGAAATCTTTCAATCCCTCAGCTTCTATTGTCGCATCAGATACTGTCATTGATTTATTCCTTCTACATTTAGTGCAGGATCCTCTTAAAATTTTAGTACCTTTTGAAGTGATAGCTCAACTTATATTATTAGTACCACTATAATGTCTGCCACCAACACAATATGAATTAGTTTTGAACTTGCTTAAACGACTCATTTCTATATATAAAAAACAATGGAAGTTAAAAAGTATAATCCCTTTGTTGTTATTAAGCTTAAGCCTAAGGCTAAACCATTACCTAAGGCTAAGATTAAGCCAACGGGTTCCACCCGCGAGCGAAGCTCAAAGCCTAAAACTGAACTTGAAGCTAAGGGATTGACTCTAGATAATAAAAAGAAACTGGATACTATTTATGCGAAAGGTTTTGTTTGAAAAAAATAGACATTTTAATTAGAAACATAACTGAAATAAGTAAGAAGTTAAGTAGATATAAAATATATTTTAACGTAGCTGAAATAACAGAAATAGTATTATCATCAACAGCAACAACGGCAACATCAACATCAGTTGCATTAACAGGTATAGGATTACCTTATTCTATACCAACAGCTTTTGCTACAGCAACCGTTTGTGGTTCATTATCAAAAACAATTAATACTAAAATAAGAAATAAAATTATAAAGTATTCACAAATGTATATTTTTAGTAAAGAGTTTAGCGACAAGTTTAATAAACTATATAATAAATCAATGAATGATAATAAAATAGATAATGATGAATATAATGAATTAGTCAAGGTATATGAAGAATATAAGAAGAACAAGAAAAACAAGCTTAGTGTTTTTTTAAACTAAAGTTGTTAGTGTTTAGTTATAATAATGTATTTAGTAAAAATAATATTAGTATTAATATTTACCATTAGATATATATATATATATATATATAAACATAACTATAAACATAATCATAAATTTAATCATGACTATAATCAAATAATTATCTTTTCTTCGTACCTAAGTATAAACCTCTTCCTTTTTGTACTACCTTTATAACTTCACCAGTAGTTGCAAATTTTATTAACTCAGGTGTAGCCGCTACAGCTGCTTTAGGCTTTCTACTTGCAGTCGCACTTCCTATTTTACTTGCTATTTCTAATGATCTTACAGGATTATTAGCAACTTTCTTTCCGAAGTTAACCGTAGCTCTACCAACACTTTTGAAGAAATCTTTCAATCCCTCAGCTTCTATTGTCGCATCAGATACTGTCATTGATTTATTCCTTCTACATTTAGTGCAGGATCCTCTTTACATTTTAGTACCTTTTGAAGTGATAGCTCAACTTATATTATTAGTACCACTATAATGTCTGCCACCAACACAATATGAATTAGTTTTGAACTTGCTTAAACGACTCATTTGTATATATAAAAAACAATGGAAGTTAAAAAGTATAATCCCTTTGTTGTTATTAAGCTTAAGCCTAAGGCTAAACTATTACCTAAGGCTAAGATTAAGCCAACGGGTTCCACCCGCGAGCGAAGCTCAAAGCCTAAAACTGAACTTGAAGCTAAGGGATTGACTCTAGATAATAAAAAGAAACTGGATACTATTTATGCGAAAGGTTTTGTTTGAAAAAAAAAGACATTTTAATTAGAAACATAACTGAAATAAGTAAGAAGTTAAGTAGATATAAAATATATTTTAACGTAGCTGAGATAACAGAAATAGTATTATCATCAACAGCAACAACGGCAACATCAATATCAGTTGCATTAACAGGTATAGGATTACCTTATTCTATACCAACAGCTTTTGCTACAGCAACCGTTTGTGGTTCATTATCAAAAACAATTAATACTAAAATAACAAATAAAATTATAAAGTATTCACAAATGTATATTTTTAGTAAAGAGTTTAGCGACAAGTTTAATAAACTATATAATAAATCAATGAATGATAATAAAATAGATAATGATGAATATAATGAATTAGTCAAGGTATATGAAGAATATAAGAAGAACAAGAAAAACAAGCTTAGTGTTTTTTTAAACTAAAGTTGTTAGTGTTTAGTAATAATAATGTATTTAGTAAAAAAAATATTAAGCAATCTAATCGTATCTAAGCAATTATTATCTATGGAAATTATTAATCAAGAGCAACTAGATAATTTTGTTTTTAACTATGGTAAATAAACAAAAATGAACAAAGCTATCAAGGAAGCTGTTTCACAGATCAGGGAACCCGCATCGCAGATGACTATATCCACAAGTAAACAAGACTAATTAAAATTAAACAACAATTACTAGCTAAAGTATTCAGTCCTCAAATAATAAAGTTTAGAAGAGAAAGAATAATACCATTATATAAAGATGAAACATGGTCAGCTGATTTAATTGATAAGTCATCTCTAAGTAAATACAATAATAATTATAAGTTTATATTAACAGTTCTAGATATATTCACAAAATATGCATGGGCTATTCCATTAAAGAATAAATCTGGTTTATCTATAACTAATGATTTTAAAATAGTATTAAGTGAACATCCACAAGGTGGCTCTGAACCTAGAAAACCAAAAAAGTTATGGGTAGATAGAGGTAGTGAGTTTTACAATAAAACAATTAAATCTTTACTAAAAGAATATGAAACAAAACTATATTCTACTTATAGTGTTTTAAAGGCTGTGTTTATAGAGAGATTCAATAGCACAATATTACACATAATAAATAAACCTATGTTCATCAATGGCGATGGTAACTGGGTAAATATATTAAAAGATGCTGTTGTAACATATAACAATAACATTCATTCAATAATTAATATGACACATGTTGATGCTTCTAATAATCCCGATAAGGTTAAATACTCATTCATTTATAGGAATATTAAACCTAAACTTAAAGTTGGTGATTATGTTAGAAATGCAGATAAACGTAATATCTTCCCTAAAGGTTACACTTCTAATTGGAATAGAGAATTGTTTAAAGTTAATGAAGTTCTAAAAACACAACCACCAACATATAAAATAGAAGATATTAATGAAGAGATAATAGAAGGTAAATATTATGATTAGGAGTTTGACTTTGAATCTAATAATGAAGTTTTGGAATCATTAGGCATAATTCTGTAATTTCTGTAAAAAAACACAAAGAAGACAAGAAATAGATTCAATCAAGCTAAACATCAATTAACATCAACATCAACAAACAACTTAACACTAAGTAAGGCTCGTGGGTTAATCCTAGAAGATAATGATAATATTGATATGAAGGATACCTATAAAATTACAAATGTACATCCTCCGATAGATGAAAAAGATGTTGTTAATAAAGAGTACTTATTATCCTCTTCTAATGAAATAGAGATTTTAAGTAGAAACATAACTGAACTAAGAAAGGGTAACTTTGATAAAGTTACAACTAAAACATTACAACTAAATGAAACACAAGTTAATGAAGAACTAATTAATGAGTTTATTGAATCAGCAAATGAAGTCGCAAAAACTGTTAAGTTTTGGTAATGAAGTTGCTGCTAATACTATCTCTAAATATAATCAATTAAAACAATAATTTGATAATAATAAGTTTAATCAGAATATCACTAACATAACTAGATGAAATGTTTACTACTGGGCTAAAAAAAATTTAAAGAAGTTAATAAAAAGACTAATTCTTTTATAGATGAAGCCCCTTTAAAGAATAAAAGGACAATAATACAATATATAATTGCTATACTTTTACGAAGTACGTTAGTTGATAATAAAGAACAAGAAAGACCAGAGACGCATTATGGTTTTAAACAAGAAGATATAACGAAAGAAATATAAAGAATTTTTTACTAATTAAAATAACCGAAACTATCACTAACCCAACAGCACCGAGTGAGAGATTACTATATCCAGATTTGTCATCAGTATCAAAAAGACTGATAAATGAAAAGATTCAAGCCAATAATAAATTTAACAACAATATTAACATTATAAAAGATATTATAAATTATTATAAAACTGAAACTAATAACTATAATAAGAAGTTAAGTAGATATAAAAATTATATTAACGTAGCTGAGATAACAGAAATAGTATTACCATCAATAGCGACAACGGCAACAACAACATCAATTGCATTAACAGGTATAGGATTACCTTATTCTATACCAACAGCTTTTGCTACAGCAACTGTTTGTGGTTCATTATCAAAAACAATTAATACTAAAATAAGAAATAAAATTATAAAGTTGTTAGTGTTTAGTTATAATAATGTATTTAGTAAAAATAATATTAGTATTAAAATTTACCATTAGATTGATATATATAAACATAAATATAAACAATCATAAATTTAATCACGACTATAATCAAATAATTATCTTTTCTTCGTACCTAAGTATAAACCTCTTCCTTTTCGTACTACCTTTATACCTTCACCAGTAGTTGCAAATTTAATTAACTCAGGTGTAGCCGCTACAGCTGCTTTAGGCTTTCTACTTGCAGTCGCACTTCCTATTTTACTTGCTAGTTCTAATGATCTCACAGGATTATTAGCAACTTTCTTTCCGAAGTTAACCGTAGCTCTACCAACACTTTTGAAGAAATCTTTCAATCCCTCGGCTTCTATTGTCGCATCAGATACTGTCATTGATTTATTCCTTCTACATTTAGTGCAGGATCCTCTTTACATTTTAGTACCTTTTGAAGTGATAGCTCAACTTATATTATTAGTACCACTATAATGTCTGCCACCAACACAATATGAATTAGTTTTGAACTTGCTTAAACGACTCATTTCTATATATAAAAAACAATGGAAGTTAAAAAGTATAATCCCTTTGTTGTTATTAAGCTTAAGCCTAAGGCTAAACCATTACCTAAGGCTAAGATTAAGCCAACGGGTTCCACCCGCGAGCGAAGCTCAAAGCCTAAAACTGAACTTGAAGCTAAGGGATTGACTCTAGATAATAAAAAGAAACTGGATACTATTTATGAAAGGTTTTGTTTGAAAAAAATAGACATTTTAATTAGAAACATAACTGAAATAAGTAAGAAGTTAAGTAGATATAAAATATATTTTAACGTAGCTGAGATAACAGAAATAGTATTATCATCAACAGCAACAACGGCAACATCAACATCAGTTGCATTAACAGGTATAGGATTACCTTATTCTATACCAACAGCTTTTGCTACAGCAACCGTTTGTGGTTCATTATCAAAAACAATTAATACTAAAATAAGAAATAAAATTATAAAGTATTCACAAATGTATATTTTTAGTAAAGAGTTTAGCGACAAGTTTAATAAACTATATAATAAATCAATGAATGATAATAAAATAGATAATGATGAATATAATGAATTAGTCAAGGTATATGAAGAATATAAGAAGAACAAGAAAAACAAGCTTAGTGTTTTTTTAAACTAAAGTTGTTAGTGTTTAGTTATAATAATGTATTTAGTAAAAATAATATTAGTATTAATATTTACCATTAGATATATATATATATATATATATATATATATATATATATATATAAACATAACTATAAACATAATCATAAATTTAATCATGACTATAATCAAATAATTATCTTTTCTTCGTACCTAAGTATAAACCTCTTCCTTTTTGTACTACCTTTATACCTTCACCAGTAGTTGCAAATTTAATTAACTCAGGTGTAGCCGCTACAGCTGCTTTAGGCTTTCTACTTGCAGTCGCACTTCCTATTTTCTTTGCTATTTCTAATGATCTTACAGGATTATTAGCAACTTTCTTTCCGAAGTTAACCGTAGCTCTACCAACACTTTTGAAGAAATCTTTCAATCCCTCAGCTTCTATTGTCGCATCAGATACTGTCATTGATTTATTCCTTCTACATTTAGTGCAGGATCCTCTTAACATTTTAGTACCTTTTGAAGTTATAGCTCAACTTATATTATTAGTACCACTATAATGTCTGCCACCAACACAATATGAATTAGTTTTGAACTTGCTTAAACGACTCATTTCTATATATAAAAAACAATGGAAGTTAAAAAGTATAATCCCTTTGTTGTTATTAAGCTTAAGCCTAAGGCTAAACCATTACCTAAGGCTAAGATTAAGCCAACGGGTTCCACCCGCGAGCGAAGCTCAAAGCCTAAAACTGAACTTGAAGCTAAGGGATTGACTCTAGATAATAAAAAGAAACTGGATACTATTTATGCGAAAGGTTTTGTTTGAAAAAAATAGACATTTTAATTAGAAACATAACTGAAATAAGTAAGAAGTTAAGTAGATATAAAATATATTTTAACGTAGCTGAGATAACAGAAATAGTATTATCATCAACAGCAACAACGGCAACATCAACATCAGTTGCATTAACAGGTATAGGATTACCTTATTCTATACCAACAGCTTTTGCTACAGCAACCGTTTGTGGTTCATTATCAAAAACAACTAATACTAAAATAAGAAATAAAATTATAAAGTATTCACAAATGTATATTTTTAGTAAAGAGTTTAGCGACAAGTTTAATAAACTATATAATAAATCAATGAATGATAAAAAAATAGATAATGATGAATATAATGAATTAGTCAAGGTATATGAAGAATATAAGAAGAACAAGAAAAACAAGCTTAGTGTTTTTTTAAACTAAGTTGTTAGTGTTTAGTTATAATAATGTAATTAGTAAAAAAAATATTAGTATTAATATTTACCATTAGTTAGATATATATATATATATATATATATATATAATATAATATAATATAAACATAACTATAAACGTAATCATAAATTTATTCATGACTATAATCAAATAATTATCTTTTCTTCGTACCTAAGTATAAACCTCTTCCTTTTTGTACTACCTTTATACCTTCACCAGTAGTTGCAAATTTAATTAAATCAGGTGTAGCCGCTACAGCTGCTCTAGGGTTTCTACTTGCAGTCGCACTTCCTATTTTACTTGCTATTTCTAATGCTCTTACAGGATTATTAGCAACTTTCTTTCCGAAGTTAACCGTAGCTCTACCAACACTTTTGAAGAAATCTTTCAATCCCTCAGCTTCTATTGTTGCATCAGATACTGTCATTGATTTATTCCTTCTACATTTAGTGCAAGATCCTCTTAACATTTTAGTACCTTTTGAAGTGATCGCACAACTTATATTATTAGTACCACTATAATGTCTGCCACCAACACAATATGAATTAGTTTTGAACTCGCTTAAAAGACTCATTTCTATATACAAAAAATAATGGAAGTTAAAAAGTATAATCCCTTTGTTGTTATTAAGCTTAAGCCTAAGGCTAAACCATTATCTAAGGCTAAGATTAAGCCAACGGGTTCCACCCGCGAGCAAAGCTCAAAGCCTAAAACTGAACTTGAAGCTAAGGGATTGACTCTAGATAATAAAAAGAAACTGGATACTATTTATGCGAAAGGTTTTGTTAAGACTAGTAGGAAATAGTTTAATTATCATTGATTTAGTCATTGTTTAGTCATTGATTTAGTCATTGATTCAGTCATTAACTATGGGGCTTCGCCCATGGTTCACGATAATTATAATTATGATATAATATCAACCATCTTATTACCATCATTATTCACAATAATAACCTTTCTAGTTAATACTAATGCATGACATATAACATCTGCAACTGCAGCACTAAATTCAAAATTAAGTTAATGGTTGTGGACCTATATGATCACTTTGATATCTAGTATCGAATACATATATTCTATAATTATTTTTGAATGTTCTATGATTTATATATGGTTTTATATTATGTGGTAGCCCATTGTAATCTTTATTAAAGCTAACAATCTCTTTAAAAGCCTCATTATAATTATTGGTACCATACTTAATATTCATTCTATCCTCAGGATAAAACTCGCTACCAATCTTACAATAACATTCAGTAACATTCATTATATGAAATGTACTTGCATCATGAGTTTGTTCATTAACATTATTATTTTCAAAACCAACTATTATATATTGTGGTCTTTCCATCCCACTTTCCATACCTAAATCAAACAAGAAGTTAGTAACATTGGGTACATTCTTATAAAATGTCTTTCTTCCATAATAGCTAAAGATCTAAAGAATAGAGCTCTATCATTATTATTTTTTAATATTAGTTTAAATCCTAAACCATATATAATCGTTTCTAAATCATTTACAAAACCAAATAGATCACTCATCTTAATCATCATATACATATGACCTCGTGCAGCAATATGGTCACCTTTAAGTTGACTATCTCTATTGCCCTGATTTCTAAAAAAACCACTCTCATATTCATCATGAATACTAGTTAATAAATTTTACATCAAAAGATTAGGATGACAATGATCTATATATTCAATAGTCCTACCACCACTAGTTTCAAGCTTAATTGAACTAAACAATGTCATCATACCATAATTAACTGATCTGATATTAGCGTCATTAGCAAATACACCACCAGCAACATCTGATACAACAAACTCTATCTCTAGATATGAATCACGCAAATTTAAGTGATTCTCTTCTCTATTGAGAATGATATTAATATTGGTATCAACCGTATTCATTGTTGCCATATTATTTGGTTTATATTTTACAAACTTACTTTAGTGTATATCATTATTATAACCATAAGTTGTATCCAAATTAAAGTCCATTTTTATAAGTCAAAAAATGACAGAGTTTAATCTTATGGGAACTACAAAAAATACATGAAGCATTAACTAAAACTAAAGAAGAGCATACACTTAACTTTAGAATGATAAGACCAACAGAAAAGTTTAACTTTAGTGAACCTATATTTAACTCGTCAAAATTAGGTTTAATTAGATTATCAGTTTATAATTCCGTGTTTAATGTGAATAGAAGGAACAATCAATTCTTGTATGATATCAAGGGTGAAACATGGTCAGATACCCGTATTTTAGCTATTATACCAGGAGCATGTGAATTATTCGAAGTAGCAGAATTAATAAAAGAAGAAACTAATGGTAATGTTATAATAGAACCTGATAAGAATACAATGAAAAGTTTAATGGAAATAAAACAAGGTGCAATTAACTTTGACATAGAAAATTCACTAGCCCCACTACTAGGATTCAGAAAAATAGTTTATAAAAAAGGTAAATACACATCTCAGAAAATTGTTGATATTATGGGTTTTAGTACTATTAACATTCATTGTAATGTGATATCTGGTGTTAAAGATAATGGGAATAACACAGACATACTATATACTTTTACTCTAACAGAACTACCAGGTTACTTGATATTATACCAACTAATATCTTGTATCAAAATGTAACTAAAAATAGAATAGAATATATAGAGTTTCATATTAAAGATGAGCATGGAAGACCTATAGAATTTAATGGCGATGTATTGAGTTTTACTTTACATTTGATTTAGAATATATTTATCTGCGAAGCAGGTTCCCTGATAGTTAATGATATGTTTATAGTTCAATCTCTATCTATAATAATAGCAATGGAAATAGAAACAATTTAACTACAATACTCTCCGATCCCAATTAATTCTTAGTTTACCATTAATACTTTCATTTTTAGTTATATCAATGACAATGTAATTATAAGGCTCCTTCCATACCTTATTACAAATAATAGCAAAATCATTATAACTAAGTTCATCATTATTAAAGAAATCTTGATATATCGATGCTAGGACTTTACCTCTCTGTTCAAATAAAATAAATAGATTACAATTCTCTCTAACACTCTGCCTATCCAGAGAGAACAGGTTTTGATTAAGATATATCATATTGCAATTATTATGTCTACCCCTACAAAAGTATTCATTAAAAACTGGTTCTTTGGCTCTAACATCATCGAATATCATTAGTTTCTTTACGTCTTTTGGTAGTTGATCGGGAGAGGGTAAAACTTTTATATTTTTAATAAATTCTATAATTGCTTTATCGTTTATTCTTTCTAATCCATTGTATTGATCACCAGTAGGTCAAAGGATGTATAGCTTATCAAAATATATATACTAGCAAGAATTAATTTTTTTAACAAGAATGTCTTACCACATCCACTAGGACCAGATATTATACATCTAAAGTTATCTGGGAATTCAGCTTCAGTAATTATATCATCATTTAGCCATGATTGTAGATCTTGATTTATGTTTATAGAGATAGTGTTAGTAGGACATTCTTTAATGTTGGGTTAACCCTTTTGATGGGGCTTCGCCCATCCGGGAACCGGTTCCACCGATGTTTCACCATGTTTTTCATCCAATAGATATATAAAAATATTATTAACATCATCATTATCATTAACATTATCATTAACATTATCATTAACATTATCATTATCATTAACATTATCATTATCATTAACATTATCATTATCCTTAACATTAACATTATCATTATCGTTAACATTAGCATTATCATTAGCATTATCATTATAATTAACATTATCATTATTAGCAAAGCTACTTCGTAGATCATTATCATTAACATTATCATTATCAATAACATTATTAGCAAAGCTACTTCGTAGATCATTAACATTAACATCATCATTAACATTATAACCTAAACAAAAACACTCATTAAATATTCCCGGATATTTACATTGATTTACTAGAATATTTAAAGCACTTTTAATTATAAATCCTCTATCAATAAGATAGACCATATATAAACAATAAGCCCCACAATAAGATTCATCATATTGTTGTATTCTTTCATTAGAGCCTAGATCAACATATTCTTCTAAAAATAATGGAGGGGTCACAACACCACAACTATCAAAGTAATACACAGGACCACCTTCTCTTCTTATAACTAAAACCCAATCTGTACCTTCAGTTGGGTGTAGATTAACAATATTGTTGAAGTTAGGTTCGCTTGTGTTATCTGGAATTTGATCTCTCATCACTATTTCAATTGGTGTTAGACTTATATCTTTACCTATATCTTTTATTCTGATATCGCTCATAGCACTATTATCAATATTAAATTTATTATTGAATTCCTCAAAAGTTAGGATAAGCATTTTTATATAATAAATTTAATAAGTCTAAGTCTAAATCAAGTCTATATTTTATATATAAAAATGGAGACGGGTAGCACAATTATAATTTTCATTTTCTTAACTCGAAATTGTTATATAATATATGATTCAATACCGAGTAAATACACAAAACTAGAAGAAAGCTTGGGTGGATTTATGAATAGGAGTCTAGTTAGATTTGAATATGAAAAGTCACCACTACATACTATTGTTTATGGTGGAACTGGTACAGGGAAAACATTTATTAGACAATACTTAAAATTATACTCAGTCCAAAACAAAAACCAAAACCAAGACCAGGACCAAAACCAAGACCAAGCTAAAAATATAGTTATGGTGTGTAAAGATGACAGAGACTGGACAGATCCTGAGTCTAATAAGTTTTATACTGGGTTTAATAAATGTGATATAAATATGATCACAAAAAATAATATGCGTAAATTTCACATTTTTGTAATAGTACTTGATGATATGGGTGACCGGTTAAATAAGGATATAGCTTATTATTTTACTGAAGGTAGACATTATACTATTCAAATGATTGTAATGTGTCATAAACCAGCTCAAATAATTAATACGGCAAGAAAGATTTCTGATACTATTTAATTAACAACTTATAATGGACCTGATCTATTTAAAAACTTTAATGAGATATAAATGTGAACATGACCTTAGTAAAATAATTAGTGAGTTAAATAGTAACCATTATAATCGTACAGATGGAACGTCAGATGAACTTCGTTATGGTATAATTAAATATAATAAGAAGGAAAATACTTTTATTAATAGTAATAGAACAATGATATATGATTCAAGAGTTGGTTTCCTTGATTTAAAAGCTCTTAGTTTAAAAGATGAATTAGAAAGAGAAGATATAAATAAACTTATAGCATATATGAAACCACTCATGATAAATGCAACAGATAGAAATACCATTAATCATGACAATTATCAGTTTTATTTTAATAAACTTCTTACTTTAAATAATACTAAAATTCAGAATGATGTTCTAACTAAAGAAATGATTATGGGAAAGGGTATAAAAAGTGTATCAACTATTAGTGGAATTATAAGCTCAGGTTTAATTAAATTTAGTTATATTTATCCCGATATGATATCAAGAAATGCTGGGAGTGTAGCAATGGGAGCAAGCACAATGTTGAGTAGAGTAAATACATTGTTTAACGTTGGATATGGAGAAGAGTTGGATAATGATCTACGAAGTGGTTATACCAATAGTGAAACATGGGTAAAGCCTAATCTACGAAGTAGCTTTGCTAATCTACGAAATACAATACAAGAAGAATATATAAATGAAGAGATGGGAATTTTGAATAGAAAGGGGGGAAAGTTTTTAACCAGACTATATGGAAAAAATGAAGAATTTAGAGAAGAGATTATAAATTTTGTTAGAAATAAAACAGAATTAGACCTTGAAATGATTTTAGATAAGAGGTGTAAAACTAAGACACTCAATACGTCAGGAAATAAATATTTAGCAGAGTGTATCACATCTAAAGATAATACAAAAGATTTAATTGAAATTATGGCTAAATATTATCTGCGAAGCGGTTACACCGATGGTGAAACATCTGCAAAGCAGTTTCACTGATGGACAAAGTCCTATCTGCGAAATGATTAGGTAAATATTATAGTTTACCCTATTATAAATGCTTTTAAAATGTTTAGAGTGTAACTATAAATATGGAAACATTGCTGTTTTAAAATATCATTATGAATCATTTCATAAAGATAAAACTGATAAATGTATGTGTGGTAATATAACACTAAGTGGTATTTGTGCTAATAACTTTTCTCCATGGGGTTGTTCTTGAAAAACACTGATCACTGTGTTTCCACCGATCTCAGTGTTTTTGACTGTGCTCTTTTTGTTCAAGTTATCCACGAAGTGGTTTCACAGATCCAGGAAGTGGTTTCACCAATTTTCGCAATTTGGTTTTACGTGCTTGTTACACGGTCTCACTAGTTATACTGAAAAACACTGATCACTGTTTCCACCGATCTCAGTGTTTTTGACTGTATACCCATCACAGTGTGTCCCATATACAGTCTCACAGCAGGGATCATCCTTTTTAAGAACTGTGAATTTGGTTTTTTATCTCACTTAGTTTCATAGTAATTCATCAAAGTCGGGGGACGTTCACTGGAGTCAGTGAGGAAGGAACCCCAAACCTTCCGTTTGCTAAAGCAACTTAACTAGACTCGATGATTTAACCACTACGCCAAGTGAGACAGAAAGTTTTAGTTTTAGATTGATTGAATATTGATTAGGGGGGATATATGAAAACTTTTATTAATTAATATTTTTTTCAATTTTTATTCAAGTTTTCTTTTTATGATCAAGTTTTTTCGCAAGTTTGTTTACGTGCTTTTTACACCGTCTCTCTAGTTACACTAGTATCTGGGATACGTCCACCGGAGTCGGTGGGGATCTGCGAAGCAGTTTCACTGATAGAACCTGAACTATCCGTCTGATAATGAACAATTACCAGCTTAACTCTGTACTAGTGGATTGCACTAAGTGAGACAAGAAATGATAGATTTTGAGTGAATATAAAGGTAATATGTAGTAGTGGATAAAACAAGCTAATATGTAGTAGTGAATAAAATGGGGGGTATAAGCAAGTAGTAGATATATAGAGTAATGGTAAAAAGGTGGTATTTAGTCACCTTCCGATTAGGAAGTGGCGGAATAGCACCTTTTTCCCACTACCAACTATTAATAGCTAGTGTCGATAAGTAGCAATTGAATGTTTCTTAATTTTGGAAAGTTGAGATTTTTTTCAGGAGTTAACACAAAGGAGGGGTCAAAAATTGCTTGACAAAATTTTAGCAGAAGAGTTAATTTAGAGAGAGAGAGAGAGAGAGAGAGAGAGAGAGAGATAGTGGCCTATATACCTCGGGAGAGGGAATCGGTTAGCGATGATCTCGTGAGCGTCATCAACTGGTGCCTGTAGCAACTGTCTCAGATTGGCAAACTCTGGCATGTTCTGGTAGCCAAACTGAACCCACTTGGCTATCGTTTCTCCGTGGTAGATCACAACCTGAAACATTCACCAGCAATAGCGTACAAAATCTACGTTTCATAACTAACTTTCCTAATATGTGCTCTTTGTGATCAAAAAATCATTAGCACTTCAAAATTAGAGATAAACCTGGAAAATTGAATTTCTCGAACCTGGAAAAAGGTGTCCATCAAAAGGATTCTGTCAGGCTTGATGCTTGTACTATCCAGAAGAACCGGCTCCGGTCCCTGGAAACTGTAAGCATACAAAAGCGGTTGAATCATCATCACACTTTGACCAGTTTCTTCGGCATACAGACAGTGCTTGTAAAAGACCGTCTCATCGGGAGAGAACCCAAAAATTTGCAAAAATTGGGATCTCCTAAGATGGAACATGAATTGGGGATACAAGCTGAAGTTAGCTGGCATTGTGAACGAGTTCGGGTCCTCTTTGCTGTAGTTGCCGAACTTCTGACACAGTTTTATCAGTTGGCGGTCTAGCCAACGTAACACGTCCGGAATTTCCTCTGATTCAGCGCGATG
Organism: Convolutriloba macropyga; assembly: GCF_964194025.1. Lineage (NCBI taxonomy): Eukaryota > Metazoa > Xenacoelomorpha > Acoela > Convolutidae > Convolutriloba > Convolutriloba macropyga. The sequence continues at coordinate 26,095,828 of NC_134471.1, forward strand.
AACTGCGAGACGTGCCATGACAACCGCCGCTGCTTCTACAAACATAAACCGACAAATGTCGGAAGAATTGCTCTTAAACGACAGGCGAGGCAATTTAATTCATCAAGGTCTTTACTCTAGATCAATTTTTCTTTATGGGTGCAAAAAACTTTGACCCCACCGGGATTCGAACTACTGACCTCTCGAACCATGTCCTTCCACACTTACCACTGAGCTACTTGTCAGTTCCTTTTCCCTTTGCTGCAACCGGCTATATATTAGCAACTTCAGAGCACTAGAGATCACTCACAAATGATGAACGAAAGCGTAAAAAAGTCACATGAGAAGTCAAAGAATGTTCTAGAAGAAAAGCGCAAAAATGTCAAGCGAAAGATTTGCATAAAAAAAGACACACACGTTTACAATAATTGCTATGAACTGCGTTCAAGAGCAATTAATAAAGAGAAGTACTCAGTGGTTTATCTTCAAACTTCGTTTGAAAGCCATTAATGGATAGATAGAAATTAAACATAACCGACTTTCTTCAGACGAATTTCTCTCGAGCGACAGGCGGGGGCTTGACTTTAGTCATATCCGGCTTGAGCTTAAGGAGACTGGCATCAGCAAGGCAAGGATAAAAAGCAAGTGCTAACCCATTCTTATTTTTTGCCTCCTCGAGAGCTCCTCAGCAATTTCACTGAAGCGCACACTCAGCGCTTAGTAAAGCTCTCAGGGAGCAGCTCAGATATCCAATGCTAGGATTTAATGCTAAAATAATTTGCAATAATAAAGACACAAGCGACTGCAATAATTGCTTCCGACTTCTTTCGAGAGCAATTCAAACATTTTTGTAACCACCCCGCACCAGATAATTCGTAACGTACGCCGAATTGCTCTCACACGGCTGCCGAGCAGTTGGCTTTGTCAGCAGCTATCTGCGCGCCTTACGGAGGCTAGATTTAGCTTAATTGAGGGCATTGGGTGAGCATGAGGGAGAGGGGATGAGGGGGAAGTGGTGAGCGCGTGGGAGGGTTAAAACTCTCAGAACCAATCTTCATATCCTGAGTTGATGTCTCTTAAACTGCTTGCCTGCATCGCATACTTATACTAATGAGCCATAAGGCTCTAAGAGACCTTAGTACCCTCCATGTATACCTGTTTATCACGTTTTTGAGGACAAAAATTCAAAGGGGTCAGACTAAACGTCAATCAACCGAAAAAACGCATTAAAACATAGCCGGTAGAATACCGAAACGACTGGAAGAGTCGTGCAATAAAAGCTTTAGATCAGAAATATCAAATAAAGATCCGGTGTTCTAACTCGGAAACAAATCGAGGACAAAAATAACCGACTAACGTCGGACAGCAAGCTACTCTCAAACAACTGGCGAATGGTTGGTCAATAGCGGCCTACGGTTTGGGAAGGCTAGCTTTAGCTCAATTGAAGGGAGCGGGGTGAGCGCGGTTGGGGGACACGAGGGCGCTAGGTTACGGGTGGAACGATGCGCAGAACTGGGTATTGCGGGTGAGGGGGCTGACATCGGGCGAGGAGTGAAGGGGGTTAAGTTGGCAAGGAAACAGGAGCGGAGTAAATTGGGTGTGTGTGTGTGTGTGTGTGTGTGGGGGGGGGGGGGGGGTAACGCTCCAGGAACCGCCCTTCATATCATGAATTTGTCTCAAACACAGTTTCGTTGAACTGTAAAATTAAGAGTCTAGTGAGCCCAAGTGCTCTAAGAGCCCCTAATGCCCAACAGACGTTACCTGTCGATCCCATTTTGAAGTCGAAAAGTCAAAAGGCTAGCTTCAGCTTAAATGGGGTGGGCTTGGAGTGAGCATTATGGGGTAGAGGTGAGCGCGCGGGAAGGGTAAAACCAACAACTAATCCTAATATCCTTAACTTATGTCTTTTAAACTGCTTCCGTGAGACTTCCGGTGCTTCCGCGCACTTAGAGACTAGAGATCCAGAAGGCTCTAAGAGAACTTAATACCCTCCGGGTTTACCTGTTCATCCCCGTTTTTGACAACCAAAAGCGTCAGACGAGAAGTCGGTCAACCGAAAAATCGCATTAAAGCATAGCCGGTAGAATACCGAAAACGACTCGCAGAAACGTGCAATATAATTGTTAGATCAAAAAGATCAAAGAGAAAGAGCCGGTGTTCTACCTCGAAACAATCGAGGACAAACAAAAATTAAACGTAACCACCTAACGTCAGGAAAATTGCTCTCAAACAACTAGCGAGCAGTTGGTCCGTAGCTGCATGCGGTCTGCGAAGGCTAGCGTTGAAGTGAGGGGGTCAAGCTCTAAGGACCGCCCTTCTTTCCAGTTTATGTCTCGAAAACAGTTTCGGTAACTGCGAACTTTGAATGTAGTAAGCCGATAAGCTCTAAGGGCCCTTTATGCCCTCCGGTCATTAAATGTTGATCCCGTTTTTGAGGCCGAAAAGTCCAAAGGGTCAGATGAAAAATTGGTAAAGCGAAAAATCGCACAAAAAACCGGGGAGCTAATATAATTGCTACAAACTTTGTTTTACAGTAATCAAAGAGCACACTATCTTATGCCTATATACGAAGCTCTCATGAGAAACTAAAGGAAAAATGCATTCTCTCTGAATTTGAAATTATTTGGTAAATACTTTATGGCCTACTAAATCAGCCTTGAAACCTTTAAGATGACCTCATAGCGTACCTTGATCAAACCCGGCAGATATGTATTGAAGGTTCGACTGGACCTCGGCCCATGGCCGGCAGATTGTCGTGACCCTGATTCGTCTCTGGGCCGAGAGGTGCTGGTACTGGGTAACAAACTGAATATACCCGCGGCCTCCAGGAGGCATTGGCTGGTTCGTTTGCTGAGATGCCACATCAAAAAAGTATGCGTAAGTTGAAGTTGGTGTAATTCCACACATTTTCCATTGCACTGTTCCGGATTCTCCGATATCGGTTTCGGCTATAGCCGGGCTTTTAATTTCCATTGAAACACAATTGCCAACACATCCAGCGATTTTGAGTTCTTTCGACATTCGTACCTCACACGTTGCACCAAATGCAAGTTTTGAGTCTTCATTTTCGGGCTTTGTAAGCAAGAATTTCTTGAAAGTTGAATGGAACAGCTGAGTTCCGAAAGAATCACCTTGAACTACAACTCCGCCGGTCAATCTGAAACAGGTAGACATTTCCAGGAGTCCAGTTTGATCCAACGCGGCTGAGAAATAGTCAATTACGTGTCCATTGTGACAAGCTTGTCTAGCCAGTTGGTCAAAGTACTTGGTGCTCTTCTTCAAATATTTTGCATCGTCTTTCATGATGTCGTTATGGGATCTGATCGTATGCTTCAAATCATCGTCAATAACCATTCCTGGACCTTGCGTGCACGGTCCACCAGTGAACAGCATGATTCTTGCTCCAGTATTTGGAAACGACATTTCCAGCAGGCTCACTGCTATGGCTAATGCCGCTCCAGTTGATCTCAGAGCTCGTTTTCCAGTAGGAACAGGCCAGGAATCTTTCTGAATATCCCTTACAAAGTCGTCCAGCGCAAGATCGCATTTCTCGATAGGCTGGATAAATGGGTTAGATGGAATGGCGGTTTGAACACCCGGGTTCTGTTGAGTTCGAGATCCCCCAGGTTGGAACTGAGGCGGAACCGGTGCACGTTGACCAGGAGTTGCATGAGGCATCATTCCACCTTGACCACCCTGTCCGATTCCAAGCATTTCTTGCAGTTGTTTTGTAGTGTATGTCTTCGTTCCTCGGAACACGAAACTTTTCGACAGCTCGGTACAACAGAGATCATGCACGTGTACCATTTTGCCGTATGTTATGAATCCGACGAGAGCATTGCTGGGTAGCAAACCTATTGAAGCCTGAAGCGAATCTTTCAAACTGTTCATTTCATCTTCGTCGAGGCAAGTATCCACAACGTACAGGAATATCGGTGGCATAACTTGTGCTCGTGGCAACGTATACTCAATGGTCGTGAACTGTGGTATAATCTCAGCAGGCTGATTCTCCCTTGAGATCATGGCATACTGAGGCGGGAATGAGTTTCTTTGGAAGCAGAAGTTACACGCCCATACTTTCGAGTCGTAGTCAACCTGGCAGAAAGGATTAAGAATCGCTCTGCATGTTGGTCGAGCACAGATGATTGGATCGTATTTCAATTCTGGCAGATCTGGACGGGTTTTCAGAGGTGTATGTAGAACACTAATAGGGACGACATTTCGGGTGGCGTCCAGTCTGTTGGTTGGCCAAACATTCCATGTCATCCGGACACCATCTCGCTGCTCTTCAGCCAGAATATACTCCTCGTATGTTTGAGGTTGCGCCATTCGGACTCTGAAATTCCGACATTTTTATTACCATAAGTAATGCAAAATTTGAAGACTCTCGAGTATGAAGTAATCCGAATGATTAAAGAGCAAGTATGACAATTGACTGGTGTTAAAAAAGCATGAAAAATGTCCCACTGATGCAGTTTATTGAGAATCAAATAAGACAAAAACAAAGTCGCTTTTTGAATTTCAATTTTGACTAGAACCATTTGACAAAAATAAGCTCATTCAGGAATGAGGGAAATATATTATTTAACAATGGCGTGTTTTGTGTCCTTGAGGTGCTTGAAGAGACTGTTGCGTGAGGGTGCTTCAAACTTGCATACTGCACAGGTCAGACTGCTCTCTATCTTTGCAGATTGTGGGTTGCAATTGTCACTCTGAAACAACTTATAATGGTATAATCGATACAATTTGTGTTCATTTCATCATGATTCAAAATATAAACAGCCATAGAATGTTTGTACACTACGTCAATTAGCAGTATCTAACTCAAATCAGTGCAAAAACATCATTGATGAAATTAGATACGTAGCGTAATTATATCAAAATAGATTTCGTAAAAAGTAGATTTCATACAAAAAAGAGCAGCGAGATAAATTTGCTTGGCTGTAGCACATATATGGAGCATAACCAAAAAACAGAATTAACTAGTGGCGAAAGGTTGGGGTAGATTTTTTCATTTTTCTGGGGGATGGGTATGGAGCGCGGGTGGAGTTGCGGTTCAAACTCTAGGAATCGCTCTTCCCACCACGCATTTGTCTCCTCAGCAGTTTCGATGACTCGTATACTTGGAGATCAGTACACCTTGCTCTAATAAAATAAAAAAACGGTCGAGACAAAGAATTTGTCGCACAATTGAAAAAGACCACAGGGACTGAAATGATTACAACAAACTTTCTTTGAACCAATCAAAACACTCTAACGTCCGACGAATTGCTCTCGAACGACAGCTAAGGTGTCGGCTTTGGTTGTAGTTAGCTTAAATTTATGGAGGTCAACCCTTAGGGGTAGGGGCTTTTTCCAAACTCACCAAAACTCCAATTGACCTTCAAACAATTAAGTTCTGCTACCTCAACAGCCTCCGAGATCCTTACAATTAGAATCTATAAAGGTCAAAAGAGAGCTGCACAGATATTCAATATTCGCAGACTTTGCCAGTTAATTCCATTTTTCAGGACCCAGTCTAAAATATTCTAGCAAAAATTACCAAAACATAAGCAGCCATTTTGTGTGAAAAATTTGTACACGACTACAATTAATGCTTCAAACTTCGTTTCAGAGCAATTAAACACACAAATACCAGTTGTAAATTGGTTGACGCAACAAAAACAAATTAATGCTCACAGATATTAATTAATACTCGAAAACAAATTAATACTCAAATTCATTTTCAAGTAAAAAATTCGCGTCAAAGTTTTGGAATTAAAATAATTGTACCAGAACGTTCTACCATGAACACAAAATTAAATGCGAGTAGAGCGACCTGATTAATTTTTTTAACAAATATTTAGATAAACTGCTATGCAATCATCGCTTCTCGTAACTTTCACTTTCGCAGTTGTTATTGAACGAAAGCAATTACCGCAAAACAAAATAAGATTCAACCGTAAATTGCTCTCGAACGACTAGTGGGAGCTCTAATGATCTGCAGCCTGCTTCAGTCGGGAGGGGGGAGGGGAGCCTAAATGGGACTAAGAAGTTCAATAGTGGGCTTCAAATAACCACAGAGGTTAACATATACCACTATTAAGATTTAAAGATAAAAAATGGCACCAGTTTCGGCGCACTTTCCATTTGACTTGTAGTATTAATCTGCCGCCGATTGAGTTCAGCTGCTTGAAATTGTGATTGAGAGATTTTTAGATCACGCGAAACCCTAAAAGTCAAGGGCGTAAAAGTCACTCGAAAAGTCAAAATTGTCAAGCGAAAATTTTACAGAAAACACATAGCCGGTAGAATAACGGAAACAACTCGAATCGTCGTTCATTATAATCTCTAACCTAACCTTGCGGAAATCAGAACATCAAAATAGACAAGGGAAAAAACAAAGGTAGCCCAACAAACCACATTAAAGTGTTTTAAAAATGCCTACAATTTTTTAGGTGCGGGGGAGCTAGGTGGGGTAGTTAGGTGAAGGGAGGGGTAGTTTGAGGGTAGGGGTAGGTGGGGGGGGGGGTGGGGTAGGTAGGTGGTGGGGGTAGGTAGGTGGGTAGACAGGTTGGGGAGGTGGGTACTGCTGGGGTAGTTGGGGGGGGGGGGTAGGTGGGGGTAGCTAGGTGAAGGAAGGGAGTAGGGGTAGGTGGGGGTAAGTTGGGGGGAAGCAGGGGCCGTGGGGAGGGGGGTAGGTAAGTGTTGGGGGGTGGGGGGGGGTAGATAGGTGTCGGGGTAGATAGGTGGTGAGGGGGGTTTGTGCGGTGTAGTTTAGATAATTAGGGGTGACTTATATAGGAACAAAAAATTACCTCTTCACCCTAAACATTACAAGCAGTTCCTAATTACTATACATTACAAACGAAACAACTGTTAAAGAGCAATGTTCGAAAACAGAAGTCAACAATCAAAAACGGAGGAAAATGCTCGAACAGAAAGAAATCAAAATTCAAATTATGAACAAACTTGCTTTCTGCTAAAAAAAAACATAGCCGGTAGAATACCAGAAACGACTCGAATCGTCGTGCATTATAATCTCTAAGCTAACCTTACCAGAATCAGAACATCAAAATAGACGAGAGAAAAAAACAACAGTAGCCCAACAGACGACATTAAAGTTTTTTAAAAATGCCGACAATTTTTTAGGTGCGGGGGTGCTAGGTGGGGTGGGTGGGTAGATAGGTTGGGGAGGTGGGTAGTGCTGGGGTAGTTGGGGGGGGGGGGGTAGGTGGGGGTAGTTAGATGAAGGGAGGGGGGTAGTTTGGGGGTAGGGGTAGGTGGGGGGGGGGTTGGGCCGGGGGGTAGGTAAGTGGCGGGGGGGGGAAGAAGGTGGTGGGTGGGTAGATAGGTTGGGGAGGTGGGTAATGCTGGGGTAGTTGGGGGGGGGGGGGGGTAGGTGAAGGAAGGGGTAGGGGGGTAGGGGTGGGGGAAAGTTGGGGGGGGGGGGGGTGCGAGGCGGTGGGGGGGTAGGTAGGTAGGTGTTGGGTGGGGGGGGGGGGGGGAGGGTGGAGGTGGATAGGTGGTGGTGGTTTGTAATTAGGGGTGACTTATATAGGAACAAAAAATCTCAAAATGACCTTTTCACCTTGAACATTGCCAGCAGTTCCTAATTACTATACATTACAAACGAAGCTACTGTTAAAGTCCAATGTTCGAAAACAGAAGTCAACAATCAAAAACGGAGGTAAATGCTCGAACAAAAGAAGTCAACATTCAAGTTATGAACAAACTTGCTTTCTGCAAAAAAACCTGTAGAATCTCAATACTCCTCTTCGAGTCGTAAAAACCTGCAGAATCTCAATACTCCTCTTCGAGTCGTAAAAAGACACACACTTTTACAATAATTGCTATGAACTTCGTTCAAGAGCAATTAAAAAGGAGATCTCTCAGATCAGTATTTAACAAAATCTGCCTGTTGTTGAGAAGTTTTATAGCCATTTCAAACGTAGTCTTCTGATATGAATCTGTACACTCACCAGAAATTTTAGAAATCTGTATTATCAGGAATCTGAATAATCAGATATTAACTAATTGTCAAACATAACCACTAGCGTCAGGCGAATGGCTCTCAGACGAATGACAAGCGGTTGGTTTTCTTCAGTAGCTAGCTACGTTTTAGGGAGGACAGCTTTAGCTTAATTGAAGTGGCCTGAGAAGAGCTCGGCGCGCGGGTGAGCTCATGGATGGTGCGAGGGGGAGGGGGCGCACGTTTTCCTCCACAAGAATTCGCTTCATTTCAATGGCAATTCAAGCACAATAACTTCGGACAAAGTGCTCTCGAACGACAGGCGGTACAATTTAATGAATAGGAGCCATTTATATCTAGCAAAATTAAAAAAGTCAAGCGTGAGAAAGTCACTCAAGACGTGAAATTGAAAGAATGTTTTAGAATAAAATGCTCAAGCGAAAATTTTGCAAAACTCGTTTACAATATCTGCTTCTTCGTTCGAGAGCAATTATTTATTGTGCAGTTGATGTAAACTTTGAAGTAAATTGATTAAATCAAAGCGCAATTGAGTTGACTTTAACCATCTGAATGGGAGTAGCAGAAACTGAAGTCAACATGAATCTTATAAAAGAAGTCATATCATTCAGATTAATATTGCACGGAGAAGCGAATTTTCAGTTCTGCTGTTTTGAATCAAATTGCATGTAACACTATTTTTTGTCATTTATGCCTCTGCAAATGATCATCAATATGCCTCGTTTGCCACTTGAATGAATTTCCCATTTAACTCATTCCGTTATCTTCTCATAATTTACCTTTGAACTCAAAATTTGATCTTGATCTTCAAGGACGATGAAACTATACACAAGAGACAGTGGTTCTTAACTCACTTGGCAGCCAGACATTTTAACAAAATTAGAGATCAATTTATGTACTTTTACAATCCGAAGTATTTGGATTGTATTGGTGTGCTTTCTTTTTTTACGACTCGAAGAGGAGTATTGGTGTATTTAGTGTAACAAGAAGTGAAATGCATGAATACAAAGTTTTCAGGTCAAAATGCCAAAGAGCTGAGAGAAGAGAGTGGTTTTTTGTTCATGTCGATTATTTGAGAGAGAGAGAGCGAGAAAAGAAGGTGGATTAAAACTTTCACTGAGCTAGCGCAAATTTTTGATCACGTGCGGCTTTTTGAAAGCAGTTTTTATAGTTTTTCAATCCAACTTTTTCCGTCAAAGCTGTTTCAATCAATTATATAAACTTGCTATTGGAATTTGCATTTGAAAACATTTTTTACCATCTGAAGCAATTTTCACACTTTTGGTGTCAATTTTTAGCTATTCTTACCACCATTTTGCC